>NW_026859289.1:0-229934 GCF_026571515.1 Ruditapes philippinarum
TTCGAGGTATTTTGTTCACGATAAACGTGTTGTTTAACTGTAATATTTCTCGTGTAATTTATGTACGTATATTTATTATGGATACGGAGTTCAGTAATTCACAAATGTGAATAGATTGAAGTAAGAACACAGATCTATGTGAGCTTTTCAAGTTTAATTTCAGAAGTGGCTAGTGGCGGGAATCGCCTGTCTATACATAAGAACTGCCCATTCAAGCATTAATGGAATAGTACTGATAGTATAAAGGTCAAGGTAAAATAATCATGCAGGTTAGACTAGTATCTGATATTGTTACAGTTTAACACTGATGAAAATAATTTATCGAAAATCTTCTCGCCAAAACAGTCCGACATGACTTTGTATATATTCCACTACTCGACAGTCAGATTTATTTGTGTACTACGCTCTGGAGTATTCGGTAATTGGCATAGCTAAAAATAGCATTTCATTGATTAAAATGATATTCATGATAATCCGAAGCTTTACGGAAATAGCCGAAAAACATTTTTCATTGGGTAAAAAAGATATTCATCCGCGAAATTTGTGATTGTAACCTCATATTTCTATTGACTAATCTAAACTTTTAATGCACTGTAATTCGTTAAATGCCTACATTAAAAATTATTCTTTCTTTTAAATTGCTGGTTTTTAAGCAGTTTTGAGTGAGAACTACTTTGCGTTGTTAGGACTGTTAGGAAATTTTGTGTTAGACCGTGGGAGTTAGCTATGTATTTACTGATCATACGATCAGAAAATACAAAAACCTTCTTAACAAGTTAACCTGTCAATTAAACTCGATGCTATTTGAACATACCTTAACATTATACTTATAACTGTTTTTTTTTGGTATTTTTTCTTTTTTTCGCCGTGACAATCACATTGCTGCATTTCCCAGCAATTTTTTACTTGTTGTAGTATTTTGTTATTGGTCTTCATAAAACTGATAGAAATTTTAGTTATGCCCCGGGTGCCAACACACGGGAGACACTAAATGTATATAGACATATATAAAAACAAAATGCCCTTAAGTCTTATTATTAGAAAATACAAGGCAAAGAGCTAAGATATTTAGCATGTAACATTAGCTTTTAGACCTATGCAAAACTGATTTTATTCATGTCCTTGTGGTCAATGTTTGCCAGGCCCTTGATTGAAATAGACTTATATACGTGATCACAATTAAATTTCATTGAGTAAAACAGATAGCATCAATTTGTATATTTGTACAATATTAATATAAATTGTGACATCAGGTCAAAGTTTGGTCTGTCCTGGAATTCGCTTGCTTTATGTAGACTAAGGTAAAGGTAAACATTTCTCACCTTTTTGTGGATGTGTAGTTACTAGGGTTCAATGTCCTCATCTTGGAGGGCATTTACATATGTAGTATAATTATTTAGGATAATTAACTTAGAGATGAAGCATGTTTTCAGACAAATTTTTCTTTCATAGGATCTTTTCGCTAATTTAAAGATCATGTTTTATTACTGGAACAAATTAACATTCGGGTGTATTATATCCCGCCTATGCGGTGCTCTTGTTTGAGATTACTTTGCACGCTATTGTCTTTTTACAATAATTTTTTAGACTAATTTATTACAGAAGCTTCTAGAGTGCGAACATAACATTCGATGTATCTTTTTACCATACAAAGGTATAAAGTATTAATAAAGAACTTAAATGGACATAAAATGTAAAACACTATCTTTCAATATAGAAAAAAAACATTATTCTCATACATATAAGAAAGCCCCGAATCTCAGAACGAAATCGCAATGTTATTGCCAGGACATGACTGCATTGTAATGATAATCAAACTAATTGAATTAATCGTATACCTAACTCTCGAACCTTATCCTTTATTTCCAAGAATACTCGAATAGCCTCCCAGGTCTTACCCAATTTAGACCCATCCTTGATATCTTTTTCAGAAAGGCTGGTATCATTTAAAATGCCAACTATGATATTTTTCATTTTATCATCAACTCTTTTAATATATATTACTGCGGACAAAACCAACTCATCTGCAGAATTCATTATCTCTTTTTTCATCACTTAACGGTCAATTAGGTGTATAATACTGTTAAAGGTTCTGTAACTGTTTATATGCAAATTGTGTTCGACAGGTGATAAAGCTGACACACAAAATTGCCTTGAAAGTTAAACTCTATATTGACTTTTCAAATTGAACTAATCTTGTCGTATATACTTAATGCTTTATTTTAATACAGAATATATTTTCATATACTCGGTTTAAATTGCACTAAATGATTACCAAATGTAAACAGATATATTCTGAAAAGTAATCAGTTTAAACATAACCAGCTTCACTTCAATTTGTTTTATTCAACGTTATCTGTCAAGGCATGATTACATATAACGGTACAAAACCATTAAGAAGATTACATATTTAATCATCTATTGCAAAAGGCGCATTCAGAAATAGTGTAAAGTTATTTTGACAGTTTAAACAAAAATATCAATGTCCTATGTTAAAAGATGAATTTTCAAAAAAAAATTTAATAGATACTTTGTGTTAAAATGAAATGCACGTGAAAACAACAACCAAAATTTGTTAAGATGTTTATATCTACTGAATCATATTCAGAATTTGTATATTTTAATAACAGTCAATATCTTGAATATATATTTATAACATTTTTTGAAACAGTACGTTTATCATTCCATAATGTCAAAAAGTTATTCCTCTTTATATGGTGTTTAAAATTTGAGTAAACATCCAAAGGTGTGGCACCAAAAATGAAGATTCTGACGATCGGAATGTATATTATTCTACTTGTATTGCCAAGAAACTAATGTAAACATAAAAGAAAACATTAATTTGGCTGTAATAGGAAATCGGAGCCTTACACATTCGGAATGTTGCCATTAAAGGAAATATCTATCATTCATCAAACGCAAGTAGCGAGGAATCTCGTTTGATAGAAATTGTATTTATTTCAAATTATGTTGGGTGCTAGTGATATTATACTATTTCATTTGCAGTAAAGAAGCATGCAAACTATCTAATGTTGTATGAGAAAATTTTAATATTGTTACTTGAATAAAATAAATCATTGTTAAATATATCATTCAACTTAAAATAAAACGTAATGTTATTTTTCTCATGGCAACAGATGACCTATTTAAAGGTGATTGTTCTTATGTCGCTGGATATATTAAAAAAACGTGTTCTCTTAAATGATTGCAGTAAAATCCATGTTGATAAAGTATCAATGTTCAGTTCAAATATGTAAGTAAGTAAAAAAAGCCTTAGGCAAGTTTTTATTTTATTTTTAATGTCTTAACCATGATATTTCAAGAAGGCAATCAATTGCGTGTTCTTATTATGTTTTCATTGTCATAAAGGGAAGGACTGGTGTTAATTACAAGACAAATCCTCTTGCACTGTAAAATAATCGTATTATCTTACAGAACTCTTCTTGACGTCAAAGAAATAGTGCGAGTGTGTGTTTAAAATGTTATATAGAGACATTATTTAAACTGGCATGAGACAGATGTGCTTTAAAAAAACGTTTAAAATCCGAGCTATCACGTATTTAAAAAAGTTACCATAATGTTTCATCTTTTCATTAAACTGATTTAGATTAATAATAATAATAATAATAACAATAATAATAATAATAATAATAATAATAATAATAATAATAATAATAATAATGTTTGTTTGTTTGTTTGTTTAATTGAGTATTACGTCACACAGACATATTATAGGTCATATGGCGACGTTTCAGCTTTACTGGTGGAGGAAGACCTTAGGTGCCCCTTCGCGCATTTTTTCGGGCACGAAAGTCACGTAAGTCAAATGGGAGAAACATCAGAGAAAGTATTTAATTTTCAAACAGAAATAGGTTATGCCATACAGTAATACCTTTTCTCGGTAATATTATAAAAAAAACAATATATCCTAAATGATTTTTGAATAATTTTTAATTTATTAAAGTGTTTATATAAATAACAAAAATATTGTTTAAAGTGAGCGGTAAAATCAGTAAAATGTTTCTGAAAATCAGCTACATAACCAGTTGTACTTTTACAAGTATTTGTTTTACTAAACGTGAAATATCATGATATAGTTGAATATTCAGTCGAAAACCATTATGGAAATCACGACTTACCTAGGGCACGTGCTGGTAAGTCATTTAAAATTTTGCTTGAAAATTGCTACAAAAAAGAATTTTGGAAATTCATGAACTCATTAACGATCTTTAGATTCGTGGTTACAGTATCTTAAATAAGACGTCATAGATAACATGTATTATCTTTCCTGTATTTACACAAAGACAGCGTGATTTATCAGTCATTTGGATATTAGGATATTTAAACATGTATTTAAGTGTGAAATAACATACAAAATATATAAAGTTTGTTACAGTGACTTTTAATGTTTTCTGTGAATACAACTTTTCTGTACAGGACATTTTTTCCCAGCACGAAAGCACCAATAACAATATTTTCTTCGTGTATTATAATACTAAAACAAGATATATATACTATAGCTTGAGTAAGTCAGTTACATTGTTTATCTCTTTTTAATGAAAATGAAAACAAATACAAACACTTTGATACTTTTAATTTCTGCTGAAAAGATAATGGTGTTTAAAATCAAACATCTGTTTAAAAAACTGTATTAATCATGGCATAATAAAATATTTTCAAAAGATAATCCAAGAGTGCAGTCTCCACAGTATGCGTTACGACGCTTGCAAAAGTCAGCGTTCTAAACGTGATTAGTGTTAAACTCAAACGAGTGTGACAGATTTCGTGACTTTCCTTAAATAAGTTTCTGTATCATACCAGCTTATCCGTGAATTGCCTGAGAAATTTATGGTTTCTTTATCAACGACAACAATAAACTGTCAAATTAAATCCTTGAAATCATAATTTAACATTTTATAAGGAATGTTTTGTAAAATAATTAATTTGAATCTATTTATTTTTATAAAACAAATGAGTTGGTTATTTCCTTATAACTTAGACAAGGAAAAAAGTGCTTCCACGCCTGAAGCAAATTCTATATAGTTTTATATTTGTCTTCACTATTGAATTACATAATAACATTATTCCAGATGAGACAGTCAAAATGAAACTAATAGAATAAAAATAATCCCCTAGCTGTATTCTTTTATTGATAAACGTTCAGTTTGACTGGGCTTTATATTACATTAGATAAATGGTAAGTATGACAGAAAATATCACAAGGACAGGATAAGACGCAATAGGGTAAACTGCCGTTTTATAATTTCTAAATGTCCTACCTGTTGTAAGATCCAAACTGCGAATGTCTATATATTTTTCTTATTTATAACTATTCTCAACTTTATTGAAGCTATGATGTTTTATGTCGTATTTTTGTTCTTACGTCTTTGTGAGATAAAACAATATAAACAACATGTGAAAGAAACATTAACTCAAAGCTTACAATAATTAGTGAATTAATATTCTTTAAACTATTGAATCATTACTGATCATTCTCATGTTATTTAACAAAAATAAACCTAACTTCTTATGTTACAAGTCCCATGCGATATGATTGCATGTTATTTCATTCTTCATTTACATAATATTTTCTCTGATATGAAAACTCAATTGATGTTTTTCTTCATGTTATAAGAGAAACTGCATCTGATAAAAAAGCACATTTATACCAATGCGTCAAAACATGTAGATACGTTTTTTTTTATATTTGTCATATTTGTCTCAAACTGAGTTAGTGGTTTTACAAAACTGATGAATTTCATTATAAAAGTTAAAAACTTTAAATGTCATCCAAATTAAAAAAGAAAGAAAAAACAACACAACAGATTCAACCCTTTTCTGTACTCCGATTCGTTTCACATACACAAATAGCTTGTTCGTGATTTTGTAGATCTGCATAAACAAAGATTATTTAAAACCGAATCAGTTGTAATTAATATTCAATCAGAAAATTACAATATGACAACACATTTCATCAAGACATAACACATCCAAAACAACATAACCAGCAACCCAGAACAATTTAAATGGCCCCAAGCACAGCGTGTTTATGTTCTATTCATTTGTCAGGAAAATGTATAAAGGAACAAATACCCATTAAAATGACAAATGAAATTTTTCTGCAGTTCATTACAAAAATTCTTTCAAGATATTTCGTGGGTGTGTTTGGAATATATTTAATGTTAATTAGGCTTGTTCCCCAATATTGCTGTTGTGTTTTATTGTCTGCATACTATTTAGTATTAAACGAAACTAAGGAACACCCTTATAATTCCAATTATGTGTAACGTATAATGTGAGTTATGAATATAAATGAGAACATGATAAGATTATGTGTTTTTAAGTGTAAATTTATCTTAGGTTAACATTTTATAATGATTGCTATACTTTTGAGATGAAACATACTTAAATTGAACATAAAACTCAATGGTAATTGTATTCAAGGAGATAAAACAGAATATCATTTTCATTTTTAAAATTTGTAAGGAATTATCGTTCACATGATATTTATTTGATTCCGTCATGATTTTATTTGCTTAGAATCATTATAGCTTTGGCATTTAAACAAGTATGAAACGAAATGTACTGCAATTAATTCAATTAAAGCTAAAACAAATTAGTTCAAGAACAAAAACACTTATTGCATTCTGTCTAATTATTAGACAATTTAATCATAAAAATTAAAACTTAATTTGTTTAAAAGATTACAGATTAATCTTCGGTACACAGTTTGTTAAATCAAAACTTTAATAAAAGCAATTGGTGAGAAATAAAATGTTATTATCGCAAAATTACGCTTAGTGGTAACATTAAATACAAATAAAAAATGATGACAGCAAATAGGTACTATAACAATGTAAAACAAACATTTAATCATATGGATTTAACTATAATAATTAATGCCGCTATAGTTTATTTATATAATGTTTTTATAACAATCATTACTTTAGGCAATCAGATAATAGATAAAGGCATAGAAAAGCAAAAGCGTAAACATCTGATTAACGAAGCAGAGACCTTTTATAATCCAAGCTATCTTTATCTCCAACCAAAATTACAGGAACACCGAATGTATCCAACTGCAAAATACACGAAACATCTGATTTAGCTAATGCATAAAAGCTTTACATGTACAAGCTTTTACATTTTATTATGTTCTTCAGCACCTTTAATATTGTTTACATACAACAAATAATTCTTTAATTTTTAAATATCAACTTAATCAACTACAGAATTTCTTTGCCAACGAGTAATCTCATTCGAATGTGAACTAATGATTTACATATAAAATTTTATTATTTAGATATAACCAATTGTTTATATTGTGTAACTGTTTTTTTAATAAAGCAGTACAGAAGAAAAATAAATATTATAGTCTAAAATATTGGTGATTTATATTCATACTTTCTACTTTTTCACGAGGTTACCAGTTGGACAATGATTTCTTATTTGTTTTTCTTTCGGTTGTTTGATTAAAAGATTCAATTTAAAGATAGTGAATAGAGAGTTCATGTCTGTACAAACACACCTTTATCAAATATGGGAAAGAACGTTGATTAATACGTTCAACATTAGAGTGTCATTGATTTAGCAAAGTGACGAATGCAGCAATGAAATGAAATAGTTCAGACCGATCCAAATACAAACCAAGACAAAGGTTCACATGAAATCATACGGGAATAGATGGGACAGTTTATTTATGTAATTGATGTTAAGATAAGTTATGATATTACAAATCGGAACAAAATTAAGGTCAGTATCAAATGTTTTAGACAACACTATGTAAATTATATTAAAATCCGCGTATATGTGAACAGTACATGAGCTGCGTTCAAAACAAAGCATTTATTCTCAAATTATTAAACTATCAAAATCATTTGAGGGAATGTGTATTGCATCGGAAATGACGAATTTTGTAACCTAATTTTTATCAAATGAATGTATTGATATCAAAATGCCATCTCTTTGTGTAAATAAAGCACGGTAACAACTATAAGAAACATTTTAGATAGTGTATGACTTCAACCAGACGGAGATACCCGAGTGTACTCCTCTGATTTTTTTAAATCACTTTTACCATTTATGGCGGATAGTGAAAATCTAAATAAAATAAAAATTCTTTAAATTTAGAAAGACTAAAAACACTTTCTTACGTTTAGGAAGGCAAATGTTCTAAAAGTAGAAATCGAGAGAGGCTGATAGTTGCTTATCAAGACTTTAGGAAAAACAAGTAATAAAAATATGTTCTCACATTTTCAGTGCCTGGCTATTTTAAGCTTATAGGAAACGCAAATAATACACTTTACGCAAAAGAAATCCGTGACATTTGCTCAAAGCAAGTCATCGGTAATTATTACGTCCTCGATTTATGTTGACAGCATCATTCTTAATATATCATCGCAAAAGGACATTCATTCTATTTTCAAGTAAACAATCTAAGTATATTTATTCCAGAAGGTCAGCATTTAAAGTTGTTGTATATCATTCTAACCAAAGAACCTGATAATATATCAAAATGTAATTTTATGTGTTTATAATCTACAGCAAAACATCATGACAACGTATTTGATTGACATCTGTTTTTGTGTTAACTAGATAATAAATGTTAAAACTTTATGTAAACAACATGGTAAAAGGATCGCATAGTTAGAATTGTTTTCTTTGTTCTTACGAACCCATTATATTTATACCTAAATACCAAATGGGCATGTGAGAACTGCACCTGTTATATAACATATTTATTTTCCATTGACTGACATAGGAAAAAAACTTCAACTGATATATAATAGTGGCTTTTCCCCACCTGTTTATATCAGTGTGTAGTTTCTTTACAGAGGTTGGAATGGGTTGGGTATCACACATTCCCGGCAGTTCTTTTTAGCAGAACAACTTTCGAGTGTTATATCCTCATTACTATCTCGTTTCATATACCATAACAGTTTTACTATATTGTATTTTCAATTTCTGTGAGTAAGATGTTTAATATCATAAAACCCAGTTTTTATATTGTTTGAAGAGTTAAATCATACAAACGCCATCTGATCCGCTCCCAGATACATGTACCAACAAATGGATAAAAAACAACAACAATTATTCAGAAGCTGTCAATGCAAATATCACTTTCCATAAAATTGTTGATACAATACTTATTATAATAAACATAACAAATGATACAACATGTTTTATCTAAATCACCCTGTTTGTTGTTCACTATGAACTGATAAATAAGATAGCAATTAAAAGGTAAGTTATATATTCAATATAATTTATTTGACACCAGTTCACTCAAAGAATGTAGACCTACTCTTTATAAGACAATAGCACCATATCTGGATACCAATTAATTGAATGTTACAATATTACCATCATGAGTATTTAAAGAATCAACATAATCATTTACAGTGTGTGAAACAGATAAAATCGAAATTAAATGTTAATATGTTAAATGCAATGTCCTTTAGAATGACACATTACCAGTATTGTCATAAATATACAAAGGCGACGAAAATTAATTATTAAATTGCTGGTAAACATTCATAATTTATACTTCGTTAATCTAATTTCGTCTCCTTTCTACAAAATGGCACGTAGGGTTTCCATTATGTTAGGTTAGTGCAAATTGTTGAATCCCTGAACTTGCCTCCCAGGAATTCAGAAACATTTAAAACTAATCAAAAGAATGATCTTTCTCATGTTTTGCATAATTTTTGTAATGAATTGTTGCGTTTCAATCCTCAACATGTCCATGAAAACTATGAATTATCTCTTTCGATGGCCGATTATTCTGTCATAAGATATTTGCATTAAATTAGAATAATCATTTGACTTTTATACAAAAAAAGAGTAATAAAGGGGATGAAGATCAGAAAAAATGTAAACAAATAGAAATGGAAAAAAGAAATATAAAACAACAACAATAGTTTAATTTACCAATAGTTTGCATTTCCGAGACAACACATACAATGATATTAATAGACATTATCCAATTTAACAGTTGAGAGTACGAGTAGATGTCGACTGTAATTTTCTGTATTTTCTGCAAACGTAAGATATTTGACTATAAAGTTTTAAATTGTGTGCAGGTGTGACTAATCAATATACGGCCAACAATATTGTTAAGGATTGTTAACAGGCACACTTCAGGGATGCTCAAGTTAAAATGAAAATAATATATATCATGGCCAATGAGTTGAGAGATTTCCTCTAAGAACTGAAAATATATACATGACTGTTATTATAAATAATTAATTAAAACAAATGTTTACAGGTAATTAAGCCTCTTATAAAACGGAACGTTTGTTGACATATATGTTTCTATTGTTGGTAATATGTCTTGCCAAAACATGTTTCTTATGTTCTATTAAGGTATTAGGACCCTAATGGGCACTATCAGGAACTAAAGAAATGACATCATAGGTCAGATGTATACCTTAAAGTACGCCTGTATGCAAAATTTAATCAAAGTTTACCGTAAGGAAATCAAGTTATGGCCACTTTTCTGAACTCAAGCTAGGATGTTATGAGGGCCGTTTTTTAGAAATGAGGAACCTTTAAATAATCTGCAATAACATTCAAATGAAAAATGTTTCCACATGAATGTTTGGTTAGAAACAAATAGTACCATTCAGCTAACAATCCACATAAGCAAAATTATGGTTTCTGCTTAAAATTTATGAAATCTGTATAAAAATGTTACCCAACCCCACCCATTTTTACCACATGTCTCACCATTTTTCTACTAAGGGAGCCTAATTCAAAAAATTCTTAAAATTTGCACAAATGAGTGCCTGTTTTCAAAATTTCCCTATTTTTTTTTAAAAAGTATATTGGTTGATCTTGTAAAATATGAAATACTTTTACCGTCTAGTTTTGATTATATTACACTTTGAAAATATCAGGTACCATATTTATTACTAGATTTAGCATAATTCAGCCAATAAATACCTATATAAATTCAAAATTAAACACTTTTTTCTTTCCATATGGGACATGAGAGATACATAAATAATGTTAAAGTTGACCCTTCTGGGGATTGAACCCATGGCCCTATTTTCAATGTAGTAAACAGTAATTCTAGCCTATTTGAATACTCTTCAACGCGGAGGTAATGCATTAGGGTGCTAATACCTTAATGGCAATTAATCATTGTAAATATTTCAATATTTGCCAAATGACACTTTGATGTCTGTTTCGGTCATAAATCATAACTTGTTTGAAAAATAACAGTAAAGCATTCTGTCATACTAAAATACTTAATATCAATAATAAAGCTTCAAGTATCAACTTGATTGTATGAAATTTTCTCTGATTATTATGTGGATATTGCTGGTGTCTCCTTTGAGAGGTAATATTTAGTTTCGCAGTAACACAAACGGAGTCGCTTGTCTTCTCTTGTTAAATCTATATGTCAAAGATTGATATTTAGTACAACAAATGCTTAAATAGACAATCATTCCCGCACTTAAATTGCTTCATTAAATGAAATATGAAAACATATTTTTCTGTCGGTTTAAAAACCAAGCTTGTCGCTTACAAAAAAGTAATCATCTCCTAAAAAGTTTGAATTTGTTTGAAAACATTCGTTATAATATCATGCGGAAATATACCGTTAAATTCGGACTGCTATAAAAATGTTTGTTGATTTTCTTTTGATGTACTGATGACCCAAAGGCGGAGTTTCTCATGCAAATAGAAATTGTACTTCCGATTTCGCCTCTTATGGCTTCTTAAAATCATTTTTTTTGTCTGGACACCAAAATTAGAAAGGGAGTCAACACGAAACATATCTTATTAACGAAGTGTAGCTATTACTTTTTCTATGAAATTTATCTTATGTAGCATAGATGGTTTAATGCATTATTATTTCTAACACTAACATCTTATAAGTAGGATCGTGCAGGATAATTTGTATAATTAGATTGTGCAAACATATAATTTGTGAAAATACATGTCGAAAACGTTCATGTCAAAATTAAGTGTTCAAACTACCATTTGTGTTTTTTGCTCCTTTTGCATTGAATTTTCATGTTGACTGATTTGATTGAATCAAAACTATTAGTTACTCGACAACAAAAATTGTATAAAAAAAAAATCAACTAATGGGTGTCTGTCAGATCAGTAATTATTTAGATCTAATGAATCTTCCTTTTCTATTACAGTTATCATTACTTTGATATATGCAATGCAAAAACCATTTTGAAAAGCATTGTGTAAAATGTGTTTTAAAGGTCATGTCATAAATATTCCGATATTGTAAAATATCTAGGGAAAATAAATTGTACGATAAAATATAAAATGTTTAATCATTACTCAAGCATTATTTAATTTTACGTATCTGACGATTATTTTTCCTTATCTTTTAGTTTACGAGTACATTATTGATTTTTAATTTATTCATTTCGTCAATTATAAAAGATAACGTCAATATTCATAAAGTTTAAATAAAACAAATCTGTTCATACTGATACTGTTGTCGTTTAACTTAAGCATTTTCTCATTCTCATACAAAACAATGATTTATGCAAAACGTGACCGGCAATTAGTCTATTCTTTTTAGTTCGGTGAATGTCTTGAATGTGTTAATTAAGGCAATCATACAGTCTTGGCAGTTCGTAACATTAAGTCAAGTGTCAGTATATATCAGATTATCAATAAAGGCTGAACTGATTGCTTTTTAAGATAAAGGTTATAAGTGCATTAGAACACGCACAGATTTTCTTATAGTATTGAAAATCATTTGTGACCTTTTACTGATTCACAATATCATAACATGGAACATTGATAGTATTTAAAATGAACAGATTCTGACATATTCTTTTACAAAATTTACGAAATTTGTTATGATAAGATATTCATATGTTTAATCATACGTACAAATAAAATTGTCTTCAATAACCAAGATTGTTCTGAAATTTTCTCGATCTACAGCTGACATAGATGACGTAATTTGACAGAACTTGTCGGTAAGCGTGCATACATACAAACATATGGTTGACAGGTGGATAGCTAATATTCTGGCCAACAATCAATACATTTTAAATGTATTGGCTAGCAAAATATTTCCACAGAGCGGCAGTGAAGCACATCGGAAATTGTCAGTCTTAAACATTTGTGCAATCTTCATAATTATAAGAATTTGGTTAGTTTGGTTTGTTTACGAAGGCACCAATGTTTGTAATTAATATTGGTAAAGTTTTGCTAAATAAGGTTGCAAGGAGTGTTAATATAAGTATATAAAATGCCTTTATCAAACACAATTTAAACTTAAATCATGTTGTTTTTTAACTTAATTATTTTTTAAAGGTACTGCTTCTGCAAATATCAAGTTGATAAATGCTGCATTTGGACAAACAAGTTGGAGAAATTGATACACTTATATGGCTATTTCTGATGAAATGAAAATTGCTTTCAGCAAATTAATCATAAAAATAAGGAGAATATTATACGGAATTATTAATATGTCAAATGTTATTTCACTGTCAACGTAACGGTTAAATATACAGTTTTGTATCTCTGTGACACATGAACAGCATTTAAAGCGTTTCTTTCGTTTAATACAGTATTCTAAAATAAAGCTCCAAACAAAGAACGAAACATGCACCTTTTAGTAATTAATAGAATGACAAGGGTTTCCATAAGCCCCTGTATTATAGATATATATATATATATGTTTTCCCGGGTTTCGTCATAGTAATCTATCGAAAACGTGCATTAATTGTTATCAATGTTGTATTAAATTACGTTATTGGTAGAATTTTATACTCTCAATTTATCCACCTCGCTAATAATCAGATCACTTTAAGTGACGGTTTTACTGAGACTTAAATTCAAAAAGTTTAACAACGTAACGTATGAGAAAGCTGCTTAGTCAATGTCTGACTTTATTTTCAGCTTGACCTTTATATATAATTACTACGAAAAAGAAATTCTACACATTTGTTTCATACAAATTACACAAGTAATCATACTTCCCTCGCTTCATGTTGAAAGCTTGATAGTAAATATATAATCCCATTAGGGCATTGTGCCCTATTGAAAAGTAAACAATCTATACGAGTAAAGTTAATTTCAAAGGTCGGATTTTCTTGGCAACCGAATACTATTCTCGGGCTGAAATGCTTTTAATTGTGCTATTTACATCATGTGTATCGACATATGTAATTAAAGTTTTATTATGATTTTTTTCACAATTTATCGTTTTGGTTTATTTCGAATTTTGAGATTTGATCGTGCTTTATTTTCAGTATGAATGTTTCGGTTGAAAGATGTATCCTATTTTCTCAATACGATACATACATTATCTTGCTGCAATATATCATTCCAATCAATTGATATGAAAATCTTTTATGATAACATAAAAAAATAATGTTTTTATATTTTGTACATCTAATATTCAATGGAAAGATTTAAAATACACTCTGTTTAAAAATTTTAAAAGAAAAAATACATTATTTTCAATTTCTTTAATTAATTTATAAGTTTTATGAGAGTTTTATTCCTTCAAAGAAAGATAACAACTACTTGAACGCATACAGCTCGTCTGTATTTCGTTTACATTATGTGAACTCATATAACAATAAATTGATGTTAACCATACTTCAAAAACTGTCATATATCATTTTTATTTGAAGTATAAAGAATCACATTATATCATTTTTCAAAGTAAGATGATATTTATCACTATGAATTATACGATATGGACACAGCAATATTTATCATGCACATAGGAATTGGAGCGTTATTGCTCGTACGTGATATAAGTAAATTTGATTAGCATTTGTTTTCAGATTTTTTAAATCTGCCCACTTGTATAATATATGTCTGTTGTTTTCCATTCTTTGTATATGTATTAATATGAACACATTACCCTAGTTCTGGATATTATTTCAATATGTCTGAAATGTCCATTGTGTGCTGAGAACTAGGAAAAAGAGAGAAATAAAGAATCCCAAATGAACGTTTAAACCGACAAACTTTAATATGTTGAAGGCTAGTTTCTTTAAAATTGCAATCTACCGTCCACGAAGCCTAACATCGGTTTTAACAGAATACTATTTTGTATGAAGCGGTAACATTTTGAATTAAGGAATAACTGATGTTTATAAGGGAACCTTCAGTGCAACACGTTAGTGCCATTCCAAAAATGAGGGGTTATGTATAAAAGCAACTTAATTGGTGTTTGTGCAAACGAAAATGCTTGTACGGTAAACGAGCAAACAAAAGATTGAATGAAAAATTGAACAAAAGATGGAACTAAATCATGAAGACTGCATATCTCAGATAAGCAGTCAAAAGACAAATGCAAGACAGACAAAACATGTTCAGTGTCATTAAACAGTATTCACGCAAGAACTACTGGAAAACATCAACTAGAAAAAAAGCCAAAAAAGCAAAACCTAACAGTACCACAAGCACAGCAATCGTAAACGATAAAAAATAACATTTTTTAATGAATGTAAGAGGCGACATCTTACGGTCTCCACATGGCACAAATAACACTGATATGGCGATAAAACAGAGGAATAAAAATAATCAATTATAACAAGAACTTCCAAAACGGTCAATTTATAATTTTGCAGTTGTATGTACAGTAATGACAAAGTGGACGTTTCTGATCATGTCCAAAAGTAACAGCTTAAGCAAAATTCAACGTTTATCATGAAGTGTACAATTAAGAATCATCCAAAAATGTGTTCATACGGCAGTTATCATGGAAATTTCAAAAAGACATGTTAGTGCCATTCCACGATAAGCGGTGTATGGACCCCAAGTAAAAGAATGCGTGGTACCTGAACGGGAACATATTTTACTTAACTAAATATACTAACAATTCAAAGGGGTTATGACGACTGCATATCAATTTAAATGATAAAGCTGTCATATGAGAAAAACTAAGCAGTCAACATATAGTAAGAGTGATTATATTGTATTCAATTAAGAAAAACTGAATCGCTAAAACAAGATTGTGTTAAAAACGAGTCTACTCTAAATTAAAACCACATATATTTAAAAGCATTATGAGTGTTTGGATGCATTCAAAGGAAACATAAAAAAAGGATTTTTTTAAAAGAAGATACGTTAGTACTTAAACAACCTTTGTGTGTATTCTATCGTGAAGGAATACTGACTTTAATTTCAAGAAAATATAAGATATGATGGTCTGTGAAATACCACAAATATACAAACGTGTCCAGTAGCGTATTTGTTGTTGCCTGAAAATTATTTATAGCTCTTGGGGGTTAAGTACGAATATAGGCTATTCAATTCTTGGGCAACAACTATTAAACTTGTGAATCTAATTTTCTCTTATAACGGACATTTTGTCATATATAATGACACTTCGTTTTGTGTCAAGTGGACTACTTTATAAACCGTACTATAACTTAGATGATTTTGAGAATTCAGATACATTTTACAGTAAAAGTTACAAGAAGAATGATGTTCTTTATGTTTTGCATACATACTATTCTCCGTGTTATGTTTTAATCCTAGCAGTTCATTGGATTAAAATATAATTCCTATATAATTCTAAAACTGACGTAATTGAAGTCAATCTCATTAAGTTTTCAGCTCGTTAATTACACAAGTCACATTCAGTCTCATGATCAATGTGCATGAAAATGAGTCATCTACCCTAGTGGAGGAAATAAAGTAGAAAAAGATAAATGCGATAAAGACGAGGTAGGAACAGGGAAGAATGTTAACAATGTATGCATAATATATCAACTAATATTATAACATATAAACGCGAAGTTAAGCTTATCATACTCCTTCGATACATGGCTTTTGCATACACCTTTGCTTGTGTCCCTTGTTGTTATCTCGTTTTCGATAAGTATCTTCCCCTTTGCCCCGGATTATTGTTTCTTTGATTACCCTCCCCCCCTTTCCCCGGTATCCTGTCCCTTTCCTATGTGTCCTTTGACTTTGTGGGCCTATTATTAAATCTTTTATTTGTTTTCTTTGAATTCCTTATCAGTTACAAATTATTTATCTTTTATTGATTAACCTGTCCATGCTCTGTCTTGTGCCCTGTCCTGGTTTTATTTGGGGTCCTCCTGGGCTCCTTGCCACTGACTCTTGTTACTGGATCGGGTGGGGCTGTGTTCATTGATCGCCGCCTTACCTTGGTGATCTTGTTTATCATATTCCAACAGATACCTGCATACTGCCTATATGTTATTATATATTGATTATTGATCATTTATGATTTAAGTATGCATTATTAATAAATAACGGTAATGTCTTGCTAGCCTGGTATTATAATTATTATTCATTTAAAAGGCATGTCCGATTCACCGTGTTCTATCCTACTATTTTCGATCCTAACTGTTGCCTTTGGCGTAGTTCACATATTAATAGGAAAAGTCATCATTTTTTTTAAAATTATAAAAGGGATTATTGTTTCAAGATATAAAAAACGTATTTATAATAGTTTTTCTCTTTTTTTGTTGATGTTACATAAAATATGATAAAAAAGATCAACAAGGAAAGGCGGCGTTCAATGAAATTAATATCTAAATTGGTATGTTATTGGTAGCAATTGAAATGCTTAATTCAAACAGAATTGTCCTTATTGACCTTTTTAATCAATTATGTAAAATTATCACAATAGTTTAATGTTTTGTGCTTTTCCCCTTTTTTCTCTCATATATTGGCATTTTATTGGTAGCAATTAAAATGCTTACCTCAATTTTTCATTATTAACGTTTTAAACCAATTATGTAAAATTATCAGGATTGTTCAATGCTTTGTACTTTTCCCTTTTTTCTCATATATGACATCACATTAAACATGAAAGCTTAAAGAAATCGTCTTATTTTACTACACTTATTTAAAACCTGAATCAAAACGTGTTTTGAAAGCATTGAAAATATAGCGAAATTAGAAAATAGATATAATTATATATCCAAAGTTGTTGATCTGACGGGCTCTTTGCTGAACAAAACACCTCTTTACCTAACGAATATGGCGTTCACTGACACGACTAGATTTATGCAAAGCGTGTTCAGCAATCAGGTAACTTATAAAGACTTACTGAATGTCATAAATTAGTGTAATAATGTTCAGCAATCAGGTAACCTGTAAAGGCTTACTGCATGTCATAAATTAGTGTAATAAAGTTAACATTCTGTCTGAACCGCTCGTTAAATTAAATCAAGAGCAAGTAAGTGTATAATCAATTCATCAGTCTTTCTTTAAATTTACAAATTTATAAACGTACTCTACCTATGTCCATTCTAAGATTAGTTTATTCAACTCAGAAATGTCAAATTATTTTTTCTCAATGGCATTTTAATGTTGGTGTACTTTTAAGTTATCAAAAACCTACTCATTGGTAAACCATCTTCATCTGTTGCTTTTGACAATAGACACTTATAGTGAATAAGTGTTTTGTATGGAAGTCAACATACTATTTTTGTTTACAATATGTTACTTTCATGACATAGTATTTTATATTTATCGCTACTTTCGTCAGAAAATAAAACTCTAGATTCTTTAATAAACGTCATGTTAACATTACAGAAATGCCTCAGACATGATTGTACTTTTATTTCTCACAGAATATCTAATTTTGTTTATTTGGTTTTAATTCTTTTCGTTCGATTATGTAGGAAGCTATAAGCTTAAAGACACACTTTTGAATCCGTTCCTGGAACCAACAAGTACTGAGCAATGTGTGTAAAGTTTCTTGCTCAAGGAAACAACGACTTTCCCCTGACTGGGTTTAATCTCATGCGGCTAGCGATCATTAGATTACTAGTCAAACGTGTTAACCACTCGGCCATGTCGCCACAATAATTTGGTGTACTTTGAAAGTATCAAAAAAGCTACTTAATCGTCAATGAACTAAACCATCTTCATATGTTGCTTTTAGATAATAGGTACACTTATAGTGAAACAGTTTTTTGTATGGAAGTCAACATAGCATTTGTTTACACTTTGTAACATTCATGACACAATATATAAAATTCATCGCTACTTTCGTGAGATAACAAGCACCTTAATTCTTTAAAAAACTTGCAATTAGTACAGTTAAAGTTAATTAGCATTTTGTATGGAATAGTGAAATACAGAATCCCTAAAGTAAGCCCGACACGACAAAATTGAAAATGTTGTAGGCTCGGTTTGATTAAGCCTGTTCATTGACGGTACTAGAAAGTGCAAATTACCGTTCACGCCCCTAGCACCGGCTTAAGCAGAATTCAACATTTAAACATAAAATAATAAAATTTTGAATATAGAAACATCCGCAGATGTGTTCATACGGCGGACATCATGGAACCTTGAATGTGACACTTCCGTGCCATTCCATGAAAAGCGTGTGCCCTAAACCAGAAAACAATGGGTGGAACTTAGAAGGAATTTATTTTGAAAGGGGATCAGAGGTTATGAAGCCTGCATATCACAGATAAGACGTCAAATTACAAATTTAAAAAGCAGGCAACATATCCTTTGGGTGATTCAACATTATTCAAGCAGGAATATTGGAACCACCCAACTAGAAAATGCCGAAATGTTGAAACTGAAAATACCACACGCACAACAATAATGTCGTGCTGAAACGTCATTGATTAAATGTACGGGGAAACTTTTTACAGCCGCCACACGGCAAAAATAACACGGATGTGACAATGAAATAGAGAAATACAGAATCCCCAAAGAAAGCCCAACACGACAAAATTGAAAATGTTGGAAGTCAATTTACTATTTTGTTTACACTTTGTTACTTTCATGACAAAATAGTTTACATTTATCGCTCCCTTATCAGATAAAAAGCATCTACATTCTTTAAAACTACCATTTCAACATTACAGAAATGCCTCAGACATGATTTTACTTTTATTTCTCAGAAAAGTATATAATTTTGTGTACTTTAATAGTATCAGAAAAGCTACCTATTTGTCAACCAATTACCCGAAATATCTTTCTCACCTGCTGCTTTTTGCAATAAGTACAGATATAGTGAATTAGCATTTTGTACGGAAGTCAAAATACTAATTATTAAGGGTCCGTCACACCACGACGTTCTGGTGAACGCTCCCTGAACGTTTCAATCGTTCAATTTGTTAACGTTCTTGAATGAAGTTGACACATCTAGCGTGTGATAAAGTAGTCCGTCTAACGCATAAATAGCAGGTGTCTGACGCACGAGAAGCGTGTAACAGCGATGAAGTTAGATATGTCTGAATCCCATCAGCTGGTGCTAACGTGCCACTTATGCGGGACGAAGTTTTTGTCAACGCCTGACGAGCGTTGTGAGCGTGTGACTTACGCCTGAATAACAACACAATAAAGTCTTGATAGCGTGTTGATTTTAACGGCTAAACGGGTACAGAACGCAGGAAAATTTCATAGTGAATTCTGTTGCTCTTGTGTGTTTGAATAGTGCTTATGATTTAGTCCAAAATTGTCGTCTTTGTCAGGGTCTTCTTCTCTGTGTTTGAATGTCGGGGTCTTCTCTGCGGGTGATTTCCCTAGATATGTTTAGTTATGTTAACGTTCAGTACATCTATTTGATGCTTGGCTATAGCAAACATATATAACCTACTTAATCTTTCAGGATCTTCCATAGTTAGTGTTATTTACGACAGCCAAAATCAAATGAACCTTGCTTTTTACATATGCATAGTCGAATCCCGCACAAATGACGCTCAATGGACGCACAAAAGACGTTCCTTTACCTTATGTCATACGTTTTGTGCGCCTGAAGACCGTTCAGCGGTCGTTGACAGGTCGTCTGAGTGTCGTTAATGAGTCGTTCACTGCAAAGCAAATGATTGGTACATGTAACAACCAAGTAGCGCTTGAGTGACGGCTGACAACCGAAAGACGAACGTATAAAACGCTCAGTGAAAGTTAATAAAAAGTTCCATGAACGTTTTTAAACGTTCTTCAGCGTTTGAAATTTAAACGTAGAAGAACGCTGGTCTGAGTGAGAACTGTTGTGCATGTACAAAACTTGTTTCCGGACCAACGTTCTACGCCGATTCCAGGCGATTACAGACGTTCAATGGCGTTCACATAACGTTCTAGTGGCGCTATCCTATCAACCATGGGCAACTTACAACGTTTCCCAAAATGCCATAGAACGCTGACCAGAGCGTCATGGTGTGACGGCCCCATTACACTTAGGTACTTACATGAAAACACATATTTCACATTTTTCGCCACTGTCTTCAAGTAACGAGCATCACTGTTATATCATTATTTAAATATTATAGAATTCATGATTGACCTTTCAAAAAAGTAAAAATTCATTATTTTCTGAGGTACAAATTACCTTTGATGTTTGTAATGACTTACTTCATTATCAATGTTAAATGACAAGTATTTGACTTGTCGGCAATTGACATACAACATACACAGTTTAAACCTGTTTGATTTCTTAATACAATTTAACATGTATATGATATACTCTGACAATATATTAAATAAAAAAAAATCCTATACAAAATGTAAGACGAATATTACTTAAATAATTTTAAGAATTTGTATTTCAATTAAAACATTTATACAGACATTAAAACAATAAAAGAAAACTGTTCTGTATATCCATTGTCTAAACAATACGATTGGCCGATATCTTAAAAGAGACTTCTTCAATTTCTTATAGAAGTAAATCTCGTTATCTGGAACGAAGAACGTGAGACATAATTCTCTTAAAGATCAAAACACAAGAAAATACTTAATGCAATAAAACATTTTTCCATGGTCACGAAATTATAATCTTATTAGATTAATGATGTGGTAAAGTTTAAAAATTACTTCAGGTCGTGAGTCGTTGGTCTTCTTTGTTAAAGCTATATGTCAAAGATTGATAATAAGTTTAACGAATGCTTAAATAGACAATCACTACCGCACTAAAATTGCTTCATTAAATGAAATATGGAAACATATTTTTCTGTCGGTTTAAAAACCAAGCTTGTCGCTTACAAAAAAGTAATCATCCCATAAAAAAGATTGAATTTGTATGAAAACATCCGTTATAAAATGCGGAAATATCCCGTTAAATTCGGACTGCTATAAAAAATGTTTGTTAATTTTCTTTTGATGTACTGATGATTCAAAGGCGGAGTTTCTCATGCAAATAGAAATTGTACTTCCGATTTCGCCTCATTGGTTATAGATTTATTGCTTATTAAAATCATTTTATTTGTCTGGACACCAAAATAAAAAGGGAGTCAACACGAAACATATCTAATTATGAAATGTAGCTATTACTTTTTCTATGAAATTTATGTAATGTAGCATAGATGGTTTAATGCAATTATTATTTCTAACACTAACATCTTATAAGTTTGACCGTGCATTATAATTTGTAGATTCTGCAAACATATAATTTGTGAAAATACATGTCGAAAACGTTTTTGACAAAATTAAGTGTTCAAGTTACCATTTGTGTTCTTTGCTCCTTAATGTTGACTGATTTGATTGAATCTAAACCATAAGTTACCCGACAACAAAAAATGTTGCAAAACAAATCATCTAATGGGTGTCTGTCAGATCAGTTATTATTTAGATCTAATAAATCTTCCTTTTCTATTACAGTTATCATTACTTTGATATATGCAATGCAAAAACCATTATAAAAAGCATTGTGTAAAATGTGTTTTAAAGGTCATGTCATAAATATTCCGATATTGTAAAATATCTAGGGAAAATAAATTGTACGATAAAATATAAAATGTTAAATCATTACTCAAGCATTATTTAATTTTACGTATCTGACGATTATTTTTCCTTATCTTTTAGTTTACGAGTACATTATTGATTTTTAATTTATTCATTTCGTCAATTATAAAAAATAACGTCAATAATCATAAAGTTTAACTAAAACAAATCTGATCATACTGATACTGCTATCGTTAAACTTCAGCATTTTCTCATTCTCATACAAAACAATGATTTATGCCAAACGCGACCGGCAATTAGTCTATTCTTTTTAGTTCGGTGAATGTCTTGAATGTGTTTATTAAGGCAATCATACAGTCTGGGCAGTTCGTAACATTAAGTCAAGTGACAGTATATATCAGATTATCAATAAAGGCTGAACTGATTGCTTTATAAGATAACAGTTTTAAGTGCATTAGAACACGCACAGATTTTTCAAATTTTACGAAATTTGTTACGATAAAATATTCATATGTTTCATTATACGTACAAATAAAATCGTTTTCAATAACCAAGATTGTTCTTACATTTTCTCGATCGACAACTGACTTAGAAGAAGTCATTTGACAGAACTTGTCGATAAGCCCGCATGCATACATACATATGGTTGACAGGTGGTTAGGTAATATAATAGCCAACAATTTACTTATTTCAAATGTATTGGCTAACAAAATATCTCCACAAACCAGCAGTGAGGCACGTAGGAAAATGTCAATCTTAAACTTTTGTGGACACTTCATAAATTATAAGAATTTTATTAGTTTGGTTTGTTTACCAATGTTTGTACTTAATAATGGTAAAATTTTGATAAATAAGGTTGCACGGAGAGTTAATAAAAGTATATAAAATGCCTTTATCAATCATAATTTAAACTTAAATATATTGTTTCTTTAACTTAATTATTTTTAAATGGTAATGCTGCTACAAATATCAAGGTGATTAATATATAATGAACTATTAATATTCACTGTCAACGTAATGGTCAAATATACGGTTTTGTATCTTTGTGAAACATGAACAGCACTTAAAGCGTTTCTTTCGTTTAATGCAGTATTCTAAAATTGAGCTCCATACAAAGACCGAAATATGTACATGTTAACAATAAATTGTAATGGCAAGGGTTTCCATAAGCCCTTGTTTTATAGATATAATTTATATGTTTCCCAGAATTTTTTCATAGTAATCAATCGGAAACGTGCGTTCATTTTTATCAATGTTGTATAAAATTACGTTATTGAATGAATTTTGTTCTGTCAATTGAGCGGCATCGCTAATAATCAGATCACTTTAAGTGACGGTTTTACTGAGACTGCGGCATCAGCTGTTAAATCAACGAAACGTATGAGAAAGCTGCTTAGTCAATGTCTGACTTTATTTTCAGCTTGACACTATATATATTACTATGAAAAAGGAATTCTAGACATTTGTTTCAACAAATCACACAAGTAATCATACTTCCCTCGCTTCATGTTGACAGCTTGATACTAAGCATATAATCCCATTAGAGCATTGTGCCCTATTGAAAAGTAAACAATCTCTACGGTTAAATTTAATTTCAAAGGTCAGATTTTCTTGGCGACCGAATACTATTCTCGGGCTGAAATGGTTTTTGTTGTGCTATTTACCTCATGTGTATCGACAAATTCAATTTTCAATATGTAATTAAAGTTTCATTATCACTTTTTTTTCATAATATATCTTTTTCCTTTATTTTGACATTTGATCGTGCTTTATTTTCAGTATGAATGTTTCGGTTGAAAGATGTATACTATTTTCTCATTACGATACATACATTATCTTGCTGCAATATATCATTCAAATCAATTGATATGAAAATCTTTTATTATAATATAAAATAATGATTTTATATTTCGTACATCAAATATTTAACATACACTTTGTTTAAAATAATAAAAAAAGTCCACATTATTTTCAATTTCTATTTTAACTTAGATGTTTAATATTAGTTTTATTCCTCCAAAGAATGATAACAACTACATAAACACCTCTTCTATATTTCGTTTACACTATATGAACTCATATAACAATAAATTGATGTTAACTGTGCTTCAAACCGTTATAAATCATTTTTATTTGAAGTTTAAACAATCAAAATATATCATTTTTCAATATAAGATGATATTTATCACTTTGATTTATACGATAATGACAAAGCAATATTTATCATACAAATAGAAATTGAAGCGTTATTGCTCGTACGTGATATAAGTGAATTTGATTTGCATTTGTTCTCAGATTTATCAAATCTGCCAACTTGTATAATATATTAATTGTCTGTTGTTTTCCATACTTTTTATATAATATGAACACATTAACCTAGTTCAAAGTATTATTTCAATATGCCTTAAATGTGCATTGTATGCTGAGAACTAGGAAAAAGAGAGAAAGAAATAACGTTTAAAACGACACACTTCAATATGTTGAAGGCTAGTTTCTTTAAAATTGCAATCTACCGTCTACGTAGCCTAACACCGGCTTAAACAGAATACTATTTAGTATGAAGCGATACAATTTTGAATTAAGAAATAACTGATGGTTATAATAAAAACTTCAATGCGACACTTAAGTGCCATTCCAAGAAAAAGGGGGTATTGTATAAAAGCAAAATAATGTGTGTGCGTGTGTGCAAACCAAAAATGCTTGTACCGTAAATGAACAAACAATAGATTGAACTGAATTATGAAGACTGCATATCTCAGATAAGCAGTCAAAAGACTTATGCAAAACAGACAAAATATCTTCAGTGTCATTAAACAGTATTCACACAAGAACTACTGGAAGACGTCAACTTGGAAAAAGCCAAAAAACAAAACCTTAAAGTATCACCAAAACTTCAATCATAATCGATAAAAATAACATTTTTGAATGAATATAAGAGGCTACGTCTTACGGTCATCACATGACACAAACAACACTGATATGGCGATAAAAACAGAGGAACTAAAAATAATCATTTACAACAAGAACTTCCAAAATGGCCAATTTAAAATGTTGCAGTTGTATGTACAGTAATGACAAAGTGGGCGTTTCTGATCATGTCCAAAAGTAACAGCTTAAGCAAAATTCAACGTTTGCCACGAAGTGTATAATTAAGAAACATCCAAAAATTGTGTTCATACGGCAGTTATCATGGAAATTTCAAAAAGATATGTTAGTGCCATTCCACGATAAGCGGTGTATGGCCCCCAAGTAAAAGAATGCGAGGTACCTAAACGGGAACAAAATTTGACATAACTAAATATACTAACAATTTGAAGGGGTTATGACGACTGCATATTGATAATAAATGATAAAGCTGTCATATGAGAAAAACTAAGCAGTCAATATATAGTAAGAGTGATTATATTGTATTAAGAAAAACTGAATCGCTAAAACAAGATTGTGTTAAAACGAGTCTACTCTTAATTAAAACCACATATATTTAAAAACAGTATGATAGTGTTTGGATGCATTCAAAGGAAAAATAAAAAAAAATGATTTTTTAAAAGAAGATACGTTAGTACTTAAACAACCTTTGTGTGTATTTCTATAGTGAAGGAATACTGACTTTAATTTCAAGAAAATATCAGATATGATGGTCTGTGAAATACCACAAATATACAAAAGTGTCCAGTAGCGTATTTGTTGTTGCCTGAAAATTATTTATAGCTCTTGGAGGTTAAGTACGAATACAGGCTATTCAATTCCTGGGCAACAACCATTAAAAGTCTACTCATTGGTCAATGAAGTAAACCATCGTCATCTGTTGCTTTTTGACAATAGGTATATTTATAGTACATATTAGTATTTTGTATGGAAGTCAACATACTATTTGTTTACAATATGCTACTTTCATGACACAGTATTTTACATTTATCGCTACTTTCGTCAGATAACAAAGATCTACATTCTTTAATAAACTTCATTTAGGCATTACAGAAATGCCTCAGACATTATTGTAATTTTATTTCTCACAGAACAGTATCTAATTTGGTGTACTTTGAAAGTATTAAAAAAAGCTACTTAATGGTCAATGACCTAAACCATCTTCATCTGTTTTTTTTAGATAAAAGGTACACTTATAGTGAAACAGTTTTTTGTATGGGGGTCAACATAGCATTTGTTAACACTTTGTTACATTCATGACACAATTCATCGCTACTTTCGTCAGATAACAAGCACCTACATTCGTTAAAAGTCTTGCAATAAGTACAGTTATAGTTAATTAGCATTTTGTATGGAATACATGGAATAGAGAAATACAGAATCCCTAAAGTAAGCCCGACACGACAAAATTGAAAATGTTGCAGGCTCAGTTTGATTGAGCCTGTACATGGACGGTAATGGAAAGTGCAAGTTACCGTCCACGCCCCCTAGCACCCGCTTAAGCAGAATTCAATATTTAAACATGAAATAGTAAAATTTTGAATTTAGAAACATGCACAGATGTATTCATACGGCGGTCATCATGGAACCTTCAATGGGACACTTCTGTGCCATTCCATGAAAAGCGGCGTATGGTCCCCAAGTAATAAAAAGTGTGTGCCCTAAACGAGAAAACAATGGGCGGAACTAATTAAAATGGAATTTTGAAAGGGGATCAGAGGTAATGAAGCCTGCATATCACAGATAAGACGTCAAAAGACAAATTTAAAAAGCAGGCAACATATCCTAAGGGTGATTCAACACTATTCAAGTATGAATATTGGAACCACCCAAATAGAAAATGCCGAAATGTTGAAACTAGAAATACGACAAGCACAAAAATAATGTCGTTATGAAATATCTTCAAGGATCGAAAATATAACATCATTGATTAAATGTACGGGGAGACTTTTTACAGCCGCCACAAATCAAAAATAACACGAATGTGACAATGAAATAGAGAAATATAGAATCCCTAAAGAAAGCAAAACACGACAAAATTGAAAATGTTGGAAGTCAATTTACTATTTATTTTACACTTTGAAACTTTCATGACAAAATAGTTTACATTTATCGCTCCCTTATCAGATAACAAGCATCTACATTCATTAAAACTACCATTTAAAACATAACAGAAATGCCTCAGACATGATTTTACTTTCATTTCTGAGAAAAGTGTCTTATTTTGTGTACTTTAGTAGTATCAAAAAAACTACTTATTTGTCAATCAATTACCCGAAACATCTTTTTCACCTGTTGCTTTTTGCAATAAGTACAGATATAGTGAATTAGCACTTCAATTTGTTTCCAGAATTTTGAAGGAAGTCAAAAAACTAATTGTTAAGGGTCCGTCACACCACGACGTTCTGGTGAACACTCCCTGAACGTTTCAATCGTTCAATTTCTTAACGTTCTTGAATGAAGTTGACACATCTAGCGTGTGATAAAGTGCGGCTAACGCATAAATAGCGTGTGTCTAACGCGCAAGAAGCGTGTAACAGCGATAAGGTAAGAAATGTCTGAAACCAATCAGCGTGTGCTAACGTGCCATTTGTGCGGAACGAAATATTTGTCAACGCCTGACGAGCGTTGTGAGCGTTTACTAACGCCTGAATAACGACACAATAGTGTCTTGATAGCGTGTTGATTTTTACGGCTAAACGGCTACAGAATGCAGCAAAGTAGTTGCTCTTGTGTGTATGAATAGTCAGCATCATGGCAACAAGAAAAAAGATTGGGATGAGAGTTTTTACTAGCTACATTTTGTATTTCCAAATCCTCGTCTTTATATTTATGATTTAGTCCAAAAGTGTCGTCTTTGTCAGGGTCTTCTTCTCTGTGGATGAATGTCGGGGTCTTCTCTGCGGGTGATTTCCCTAGATGTGTTTAGCTATGTTTACGTTCAGTACATCTATTTGATGCTTATCTATAGCAAACATATATAACCTAATAAATCTTTCAGGATCTTTCATAGTTAGTGTTCTCTACGACGGCAAAAAATCAAATGAACCTTGCTTTTTACATATGCATAGTCGTTCATGAAACGGTCGAATCCCGCACAAATGACGCTCAATTGGACGCACAAAGGACGTTCCTTTACCTAATTTCATACGTTTTGTGCGCCTGAAGACCGTTCAGCGGTCGTTGACAGGTCGTCTGAGAGTCGTTAGTGAGTCGTTCACTGCAAAGCAAACGATTGGTACATGTAACAACCAAGTAGCGATTGAGTGACGGCTGACTACCCATAGACGAACGTATAAAACGCTCAGTGAAAGTTAATAAAAAAATCCATGAACGTTTCTTAACGTTCTTCAGCGTTTGAAATTTAAACGTAGAAGAACGCTGGTCTGAGTGAGAACTGTTGTTGATGTACAATAGATAAATACAGAATCCCTAAAGAAAGCCCAACATGGCAATATTGAAAATGTTGCAGGCTCGGTTTGATTGAGCCTGTTCATGGACGGTACTGGAAATTGCAAGTTACTGTCCACGCCCCTAGCACCCGCTTAAGCAGGATTCAACATTTAAACGTGAAATAGTAAAATTTGAATTTAGAAACATCCACAGATGTGTTCATACGGCGGTTGTCATGGAACCTTCAATGTGACACTTCCGTGCCATTCCATGACAAGCGGTGTATGGTCCCTAAGTAATAAAAAGCGTGTGCCCTAAACGAGAAAACAATGGGCGGAACTAAATAAAATGGAATTTTGAAAGGGGATCAGAGGTTATCAAGCCTGCGTATCACAGATAAGACGTCAAAAGACAAATTAAAAAAAGCAGGCAACATATCCTAAGGGTGATTCAACATTATTCAAGTAGGAATATTGGAACCACCCAAATAGAAAATGCCGAAAAGTTGAAACTAAAAATACCACAAGTACAACAATACTGTCGTGCTGAACGATCTTCAAGGATCGAAAATATAACATCATTGATTAAATGTACGGGGAGACTTTTTACAGCCGCCACACGGCACAAATAACACGGATGTGATCATAAAATAGATAAATACAGAATCCCTAAAGAAAGCCCAACACGTCAATATTGAAAATGTTGCAGGCTCGGTTTGATTGAGCCTGTTCATGGACGGTACTGGAAGGTGCAAGTTACCGTCCACGCCCCCTAGCACCGGCTTAACTTTTTTCTAGACCATCTTTCTACGCCGATTCCAGACGTTCACTGGCGTTCACACAACGTTCTAGTGGCGCTATCCTAGCAGCCATGGGCGACTTACAACGTTTCCCAAAATGCCATAGAACGCTGACCAGAATGTCATGGTGTGACGGCCCCATAACACTTAGGTACTTACATGAAAACACATATTTCACATTTTTCGCTACTGTCCTCAAGTAACGAGCATCACTGTTATATCATTTTTTAAATATTATAAAATTAATGATTGACCTTTCAAAAAAAGTAAAAATTCATTATTTTCTGAGGTACAAATTACCTTTGATGTTTGTAATGACTTACTTCATTATCAATGTTAAATGACAAGTATTTGACTTGTCGGCAATTTACATACAACATACACAGTTTAAACCTGTTTGATTTCTTAATACAAGTTAACATGTATATGATATACTCTGGCAATATATTAAATAAAATAAATCCTATACAAAATGTAAGACGAATATTACTTATTTATTTTAAGAATTTGTATTTCAATTAAAACATTTATACACACATTAAAACAATAAAAGAAAACTGTTCTGTATACCTAATTTCATTTCGATTTTCTAAACAGTACGATTGACCGATATCTTAAAAGAAATTTCTTCAATTTCTTTTAGAAGTAAATCTCGTTATCTGGAACGAAGAACTTGAGACATAATTTTCGCAAAGATCAAAACACAAGAAAATACTCAATGCAATAAAACATTTGTCCATGGTCACGCAATTATAATTTTATTTTATTAATGATGTGGTAAAGTTTAAAAATTACTTCAGGTCGTGAGTCGCTGCTCTTCTTTGTTAAAGCTATATGTCAAAGATTGATAATAAGTATAACAAATGCTTAAATAGACGATCACTCCCGCACTTAAATTGCTTCATTAAAGGAAATATGAAAACATATTTTTCTGTCGGTTTAAAAACCAAGCTTGTCGCTTACAAAAAAGTAATCATCCCATAAAAAAGATTGAATTTGTATGAAAACATCCGTTATAAAATGCGGAAATATACCGTTAAATTTGGACTGCTATACAAAATGTTTGTTGATTTCCTTTTGATGTACTGATGACCCAAAGGCGGAGTTTCTCATGCAAATAGAAATTGTACTTCCGATTTCGCCTCAATGGTTATAGATTTATTGCTTATTAAAATCATTTTATTTGTCTGGACACCAAAACAGAAAGGGAGTCAACACCAAACATATCTAATTAACGAAATATAGCTATTTCTCTTTCTATGAAATTAATTTAATGTAGCATAGATGGTTTAACGAAATTATTATTTCTAACACTATCAGCTTATAAGTAAGGTCGTGCTGGATAATTTGTAGATTCTGCAAACATATAATTTGTGAAAATACATGTCGAAAACGTTCATGACAAAATTAAGTGTTCAAGTTACCATTTGAGCCACGTCACGACAAAACCAACATAATGGGTTTGCGACTAGCATGGATACAGACAAGCCTGCGCATCCGCGCAGTCTGACCAGGATCAATGCTGTTCGCTTACAAACCCTATAACAAGTAGAGAAACTGATAGCGAAGAGCATGGATCCTGATCAGACTGCGCGGAGGCGCAGGCTGGTCTGGATCCATGCTGGTCGCAAACCCATTATGTTGGTTTTGTCGTGACGTGGCTCATTTGTGTTCTTCATGTTGACTGATTTGATTGAATCTAAACCATTAGTTACTCGACAACAAAAATTGTTGCACAACAAATCAACTAATGGGTGTCTGTCAGATCAGTAATTATTTAGCTCTAATGAATCTTCCTTTTCTATTACAGTTATCATTACTTTGATATATGCAATGCAAAAACCATTTTGAAAAGCATTGTGTAAAATGTGTTTTAAAGGTCATGTCATAAGTATTCCGATATTGTAAAATATCTAGGGAAGATAAATTGTAAAAAAGATAAAATATGAAATTTTAAATCATTACTCAAGAATTATTTAATTTTACGTATCTTACGCTTATTTTTTCTTATCTTTCCGTTTACGAGTACATTATTGATTTTAAATTTGTTCATTTCGTCAATTATACAAAATAACGTCAATCATCATTAAGTTTAAATGAAACAAATCTTCTCATACTGATACTGTTATCGTTAAACTTCAGCATTTTCTTCATAGTAATCTATCGGAAACGTACGTTAATTGTTATCAATGTTGTATTATATTACGTTTTTTGATGAACTTTATACTCTCAATTTAGCGGCCTCGCTAATAATCAGGTCTTTTTAAGTGACGGTTTTACTGAAACTGTTTAACAACGTAACGTATGAGAAAGCTGCTTAGTCAATGGCTGACTTTATTTTCAGCTTATCGCTATATATGATAACTACGAACAAGGAACTCCGGACATTTGTTTAATACAAATCACCAGTAATCATACTGCCCTCGCTTCAAATTGACAGCTTGATACTAGACATAAAATCCCACTGGTGCATTGTGCCCTATTGAAAAGTAATAATCTCTAAGAATAAAGTTAAATTCAAAGGCCAGATTTTCTTGGCAACCGAATACTATTCTCGGGCTGAAATGGTTTTAATTGTGTCATTTACCTCATGTGTATCAAGTTCAATGTTCAATATGCAATTAAAATTGAATTATGATTTTTTTCACAATATATCTTTTTGGTTTATTAAAATTTTGATATTTGATCGTGTTTTGTTTTCAGTATGAATGTTTCGGTTGAAAGATTATTATTATATACTATTTTCTCATTACGAAATATACATTTTCTTACTGCAATATATCATTTCAATCAATTGATATGAAAATCTTTAATTATAATATAAAATGTTTTTATATTTTGTACATCAAATATTTAACATACACTTTGTTTGAAATAATAAAAAAGTCCACATTATTTTCAATTCTATTTTAACTAAGATGTTTCATATGAGTTTTATTCCTTAAAAGAAAGATAACAACTACATGAATGCATACAGCTCTTCTGTATTTCGTTTACCAGCAAGTAAGACATCTAGACCCCTTGACTTCTCGACCCCTTAGGATATTAAGATGACATCTAGACCCCTTGACTCTTAGACCCCTTGTTAAATGACTTTTCGACCCCTACTGATAAGACATTTCGACCCCTGTTTTAAATGCTGGACTTTGAAAGAACCGTAAATATATTTTGAAAATATTGTAGGACTTAAATATAATCTTTAAGATTTTTGTTTATTTTTTTTTTTTCTGAAATATCAGTTAAAAAATTTACATTTTTTAAAATCTAATTTTGATGATTAATAAACAAATCACAGTTTTCATTTGTTAAATTACGGACTAAAAGCGGATTAAAGTCCCGTGGTTTAATGTTATGGTGCTAATTTATAATTTCGTCATTAGCGCATTAAGTAATACTTATTTATTAGATATATAACATCGGAAGTTACAAATGATCTTTGATGTTATAGAAAGTCCTTGCTAATTTTTTAATAATATCATTTACTTAAATTTGTGAAGATTTACATTAAAACGAGTATTAAGTACTACATTTCAGTTTTATTAACATTAAGCGTGTTTCCTATTAATATTGCCTGAATTAAAGGAATATTATTACATACCTTTTTTGTGTATATATTTGTCATACTCATATTAATTTATTAAATGATCATTTATTAACTTAAAATGTCCGTTTTGTGTATTGAGTGCAAGGAGACTGTTCGTCCTTTACAAAATGCCGTTACATGTGATATTTGTGAGAAGGTGCAACACAGAACCTGCAACACTGGTGAGTAATGTTTCATTTCAATGTAACGTTTGTACATGCATATTTATTAGTGTTACTGTTTTTGTATAAAATATACATAAATGATAAAAAAAAACGGCTGAAAATGTTCTAACCTAGTCATTACTTTTTTTTTTTTATAAAGCACGGTCTTTCCTAATATAACAATACATTAATTAAGGTGTCGAAATGTCAGGTATATTCAAGGGGTCAAAGTGTCAGGGGTCGAGATGTCTAAGGGGTCGAGGTGTCAAGGGGTCGAGGTGTCAAGGGGTCTAGATGTCATAGACTCCGTTTACCCTATGTGAACTCATATAACAATAAATTGATGTTCATCATGCTTCGAAAACTGTCATATATCATTGCTGAATCACATTATATCATTTTTCAAAGAAAGATGATTTTTATCACTATGATTTATACGATATGGACAAAGCAATATTTATCATGCACATAGGAATTGGAGCGTTATTGCTCGTACGTGATATTAGTGAATTTGATTTGCATTTGTTTTCAGATTTATTAAATCTGCCCACTTGTATATTAATATATATCGTATGTCTGTTGTTTTCCATACTTTTTATATACTTGTATTAATATGAACACATTAACCTAGTTCTAGATATTATTTCAATATGTCTTAAATGTCCATTGTGTGCTGAGAACTAGGAAAAAGAGAGAAAGAAAGAATCCCAAATGAACGTTTAAAACGACAAACTTTAATATGTTGAAGGCTAGTTTCTCTAAAATTGCAATCTACCGTCCACGAAGCCTAATACCGGCCTGAACAGAATACTATTTTGTATGAAGCAGTAAAATTTTGAATTTAGTAATAACTGATGGTTATAATGGAAACTTCAGTGCGACACTTAAGTGCCATTCCAAGAAAAGGGGGATATTGTATAAAAGCAAATTAATGTGTGTGCGTGTGAGCAAACAAAAATGCTTGTACCGTAAACGAGCAAACAATAGATTGAAGTGAATTATGAAGACTGCATGTCTCAGATAAGCAGTCAAAAGACTAATGCAAAACAGACAAAATATCTTCAGTGTCATTAAACAGTATTCACGCAAGAACTACTGGAAGACATCAACTAGGAAAAGCCAAAAAACTAAACCTTAAAGTATCACCAAAACTTCAATCATAATCGATAAAAATAACATTTTTGAATGAATATAAGAGGCTACGTCTTACGGTCATCACATGACACAAACAACACTGATATGGCGATAAAAACAGAGGAACTAAAATAATCACTTATAACAAGAACGTCCTAAACGGCCAATTTAAAATGTTGCAGTTGTATGTACAGTCCTGGCAAAGAGAAAGTTTCTGTTCATATCCAAAAGTAACAGTTTAAGCAAAATTCAACTTTTAGCACGAAGTTTATTAGGAAACTTCGGTAGATGTGTTCATACGGCAGTTATCATGGAAATTGCAATGATACATGTTATTGCTATTCCAGTGGCGTATGGCCCCCAAGTAAAAGAATGCGTGGTACCTAAACGGGAACACAATTGGCATAACTAAATATACTAGCAATTTGAAAGGGGTTATGACGACTGCATATCAATATAAATGATAAAGCTGTCATATGAGAAAAATAAAGCAGGCAACAAATATTAAGAATGATTATATGGTATTCAATTAAGAAAAAATGAAACGCTAAAGCAAGATTGTGTTAAAAACGAGTGTTTGGATGCTTTCAAAGGAAAAAATTAATAAACAAGAGGACTATGATGGCCATAACACGCTCATCAGAAACAACTGCTTTTCAGTGTTGGAAATTATTTTTCAATTGAACGTCCAGCTCTTTCGGCAAGTTCAGCTCAACTTTAGCTTGTCCCTCTAGTAATATACTTACACAACACTGATTGTTTTAGCTTTTTTTCTTCATAATTAACAATAGGGCGGTCGATGGCCCTAGATAATTCATCTTACCCATCTTTTCATTATTCACTACTAGAATTGATATATTTTGCCCTAATATTTCGGAAAGGCTTCTGCTGATGTTTCTAAATTCAAAATTTTACCATTTCATGTTTAAATGTTGAATTCTGCTTAAGCCGGTGCTAGGGGGCGTGGACGGTAACTTGCACTTTCCAGTACCGTCTATAAACAGGCTCAATCAAATCGAGCCTGCAACATTTTCAATTTTGCCGTATTGGGCCTTCTTTAGGGATTCTGTCTTTATCTAATTTGTTAAAAATATATATGTTGCAAGTGTGTTTCTATGATACTATGTAGAATAAATGCAGAATAAATGACCACTAGAGCCGGATTAATTTTGACTGGACAATTATTTTTATAACTTTTTTGAATGAAAACACAAAATTTCAAATGCAAAACATGTAACGTGTAGATGTTTGAAGTTTACAGTTTGGGACAACAATTTTTTATACATTCTGTATTGTAACATTACTGTACCTCAAAAAAAGACAATACGTCAATCATTGTAAAAATTATGAAAAAATATGACAAGTTGATATCAAAATTCAATTCAGCATCAGAAATTACACACCTAGTCCAAATTTCAATTATGTATGTCAAAAAACACAAGAATGAAGGTCAAATTATATTAAAAATATAAAAAATGTCAGTTGATATCAAAATTCATTCCGGTATCAAAATTTACGAACCTGGTTCAAATTTAAAATCTGAATGTCAAATTTAAACAAAGGTCAAATGGTGTCAATAATACCTAAAGTAGGTCAGCTGGTATCAAAATTGAATTTAATATAAAAAATTACACAAATTGCATCCCTGGTCTAAATTTCAAGCCTAAACATAAAAGACAAAAAAGAAGGTTAAGCGATATCAAATATATCAAAAGTAGGCCAATTCATATCAAAGTTCAATTCAGGATCAGAAATTAAAACCCTTGTCCAAATTTCTAGCAGGTACATCAAAAACCGAGAAAAAACTAGGTCAAACAATATTAAATAATTATATCAAACATTCAGTTGATATTAATTCAATTTGCATCAGAAATTACATTCCTGGTCCAAATTTCAAGTCTCTGTACATCATAAACAAGAAAGTATGTTCAATGGTTTCAGTGTTGTTATATTTTCTGGTCCTTCAGGATCATTGATGCCAACACTATAAAGTGTTGAGAATTGAGTACCGCTCAAGCCGGTGCTAGGGGGCGTGCGGGATGTTGCACTTATTCATTATCCCTCATGTACAGACTCAATCAAACCGAGTCTGCAATTCTTATGTTATTTTGTTGTGATATATGCTTCTGAGGGATCACTTTGTTTCCAGAATTTTGTACTTCACAACAGCAGGTGTCAAGTGCCGTGTGGCAGCCGTAAAAAGTTGCCCCGTATATTCACTTCAGTGTTGTTATATTTTCTGGTCCTTCAGGATCATTGATGCCAACACTATAAAGTGTTAAGAATTGAGTACCGCTCAAGCCGGTGCTAGGGGGCGTGAGGGATGTTGCACTTATTCATTATCCCTCATGTACAGTCTCAATCAAACCGAGTCTGCAATTCTTATGTTATTTTGTTGTGATTAATGCTTCTGAGGGATCACTTTGTTTCCAGAATTTTGTACTTCACAACAGCAGGTGTCAAGTGCCGTGTGGCAGCCGTTAAAAGTTGCCCCGTACTTCACTTCAGTGTTGTTATATTTTCTGGTCCTTCAGGATCATTGATGCCAACACTATAAAGTGTTGAGAATTGAGTACCGCTCAAGCCGGTGCTAGGGGGCGTGAGGGATGTTGCACTTATTCATTATCCCTCATGTACAGACTCAATCAAACCGAGTCTGCAATTCTTATGTTATTTTGTTGTGATTAATGCTTCTGAGGGATCACTTTGTTTCCAGAATTTTGAAAATCTCAAAAACAGTTCAATTGATGCCAAAATTCAATTATGCACATGAAACTCAGGTTCAACATTATGTCCAAAATATATTGCAATGTGCTTTGTCCATGTTTAAATCCAATTGAACAAAAAAAAAGGGGAAAAATGCATTTTTAAAAAAAATTCAATAAAAGTTGAGCATACAAACTCATCTTTGTTAGTAAGGTACAAGAGAAACAAATGTTATGTTTCTTTAGGCCTGTTTTTGTCCTGGTTAATGACCTTATTTTATCTATATTAAATTTGAGCATAGAATATCTTTTAACTATAATTTGAAGAAATGCCATGACCTGGGGAATTTAAGCTTTAGCTTAAACGGGGAAAATCAAATTAATATGAGCGAAGTTAATAAAAGACTTCATAAAAATGCTACAGACAGAGTTAAGTGATCATCCACCAAGTATTTCAGTAGGAGATGATGTTCAAAGGTTTTTCTATATTAAGCTTTAGCGGCCCCTCAAAGGGGCCAATCAAATTAGACTACCCTAGAATGCTACAGACAGAATTTGGTGATCATCCATCCATTACTTTTGTAGAAGGAGACGTTTTAAGGTATTTCTATCTTTAGTTTAAGCGGCACCTTAAAGGGGCCAATCAAATTAACTTGATAAATGACTACCAAAGAATGCTACATACAAAGTGTGGTGACCATCCATCAATTATTTCAGGAGGAAATGATGTTCAAAGGCTTTTCGTTTTTAGCTTTGGCGGCCCCTAAAAGGGGCCAATCAACTTAACATGAGCAAACTCGATAACAGACGCCCCAAGAATGCTTCAGACAAAGTTTAATGATATTCCATCAATTAGTTCTATAGAATGAGATGTTTAAACGTATTTCTATATTTACACAAAAATGGGCCAACAAATTAATATAAGCAGACTTGAAAAAAGTAGAAATGTGTCCATAGGACACTGATGCCCCCACACGCCACTGTTCTGTCAATCTTATGACTCTAGGTCAAATATTTTTTGGACTATTTGTGCCACAAGTTGAAAACTAAAAATAAACAAAGGGCCATAATTCTGTTATATGTGTTCGCTACAAAAATTATTTCCTTTACTACCATCTACACATTAAGATTGTTAATCCCTGGAAGTTTAAGCAAAATCTGCAATCCGGTTTAAGAGGAGTTGTGTTCACAAAATTTCTACATAGTATATAATTAAAAAATCAACAAAAGGCCATAATTCTGTTCAATTTGGTTGCAGCAAAAATTCCTTCCTTTACTGCCATCAACACATTAAGGTTGTTCATCCCTAGAAGTTAAAGCAAAATCTGCTATCCGGTTTAAGAGAAGTTGCGTTCACAAAATTTCTACATAGTATATAGTGAAAAAATCAACAAAGGGCCATAATTCTGTTAAATTTGGCCGCTGCAAAAATCCCTTCCTTTACTACCATCAACACATTAAGGTTGTTCATCCCTGTAAGTTTGAGCAAAATCTGCCATCCGGTTTAAAAGGAGTTGCGTTCACAAAATTTCTACATAGTATTTAGTGAAAAAATCAACAAAGAGCCATAATTCTGTTAAATTTGGTCGCAGCAAAAATTCCTTCTTTTACTGTCATCAACACATTAAGCTGGTTCATCCCTGGAAGTTTAAACAAAATCTGCTGTCCGGTTTAAGAGGAATTGCGTTCACAAACTTTCTACATAGTATATAGTGAAAAAATCAACAAAGGGCCATAATTCTGTTAAATTTGGTCCCAGCAAAAATTCCTTCCTTACCACCATCTACACCTTAAGGTTGTTTATCCCTGTAAGTTAAAGCAAATTCTGCCATTCGGTTAAGAGGAGTTGCGTTCACAAAATTTCTACATAGTATATAGTATAAAAATCAACAAAGGGCCATAATTCTATTAAATTTGGCCGCTGCAAAAATCCCTTCCTTTACTGCCATCTACACATAAAGGTTGTTCATCCCTGTAAGTTTAAGCAAAATCTGCCATCCGGTTTAAAAGGACTTGCGTTCACAAAATTTCTACATAGTATATAGTGAAAAAATCAACAAAGGGCAATAATTCTTTTAAATTTGGTCGCAGCAAAAATTCCTTCCTTTACTACCATCTACACATTAAGGTTGTTCATCCCTGTAAGTTTAAGCAAAATCTGCCATCCGGTTTAAGAGGAGTTGCGTTCACAAGATTTCGGGACGTACGGACGGACGGATGGACTGACGGACTGACAGACGGACGGATAAGTGCAACGCTATATGTTCCCACATTGTGGGGGCATACAAACTTCCTAAGAGTGTTACAGAAAAAGTTTGGTGATCATCCATCAATTATTTCAGTAGGAAATGATGTTCGAATTTCGTTTCTATTTTTAGCTAAAGCGGTCCCTAAAAGATGTTCAAAGTTTTTTTTTCCAATTTTAGCTCTAGAGACCACTACAAGGGGCCAAGCAAATTATTATGAGCAAACTTGATAAAAGACTACCTAAGAATGCTAAATACAAAGTTTGGTGACCATCCTTCGATTAGTTCTATAGAAGGAGATGTTTAAACGTATTTCTATTTTTACACTAAAATGGGACAATCAAATTAATATAAGCAAACTTGAAAAGAAAATCCTAAGGGTGTTACAGAAAAAAAGTTTGGTGATCATCCATCAATTATTTCAGCATTAAATGATGTTCGAAGTTTTGTTTTTATTTTTAGCTTAAGCGGCCCCTAAAAGATGTCTTAAGTTTTTTCTCCAATATTAGCTCTAGAGACTACTACAAGGGGCCAAGCAAATTAATATGAGCAAACTTGATAAAAGACTACCTAAGAATGCTACAGACAAAGTTTGGTGATCATCCATCAATAGGTTCTATAGTAGAAGATGTTTAAAGTTGTTTTTTTTTTACCTCAGTTGACCCATAAAGGGGCCAATTGAAATGGCATGAGCAAATTTTAGTATGTCTGTCACAAGGATGCAGCAGACCAAATTTGAGGTAAATCTGCCTAGCAGTTTCAGAGAATAAGACAATTGTTGACGCATTACAATGGACGACAGAGTATCCCCATTTGATACTAATAGCTAACCCTGAACTTCGGTTCTGGTGAGCTAATAAGATAATTTTTAAAAAGAGTAACGTTTTACCTTAAATAGCTTCTGTGTGAATTTAATAGTAAAGAAATACTGAATTGTGTTTTCAAGAAAAAATAAAATATGATGGTCTGTGAAATACCACAAATATAAAAATTATCCAGTAGCGGATTTGTTGGTGCCTGAAAATTATTCATAGCTCTTGGAGTACAGTCTTCTGGTTAACCCATTACTTCATATACACGCCTTTTAACGCCTTTTTCATCCCCCCCCCCTTTTTGTTGTCTCAAATGATGAAAAATGCCTTATTGAGGCCCCAAACACTTGTTTTTGTTTGAGAAATGTTGTTAAAAAAAGTGACCTCTTTTTCGGCGCGGCCCCCAACCAAAAGATACATCAGGGGGTCGCCAGAAGGGGGATGTGCCCCCTTCTGTTTGGGGGGGGGGTTGAAGGGGGGCGGAGTCCCCCTCATCGCCAAGAAAATTTTGGACTTGTGAGAGGCTGTAAATGACCCCAGATTGATCATAAGGTAACATGTAAGCAACGTTGAAAAGCATTTGACTCTATCTCAATCCATTGAGAAGTTGCAGCACTTTGGAATCAATTTTGATGGAAAAAATCAACGCAAAATAGTGATTTTTGGCAATTTTGAGATGTCCCCTCGTTGCCATGGTAACAGAAAATTTAAGCCTGATCATGTTGTTGCAAGGGCAATGGTCCAGTCAACATTTGTGCCAAGTTTGATTAGTGTTGAAGCAGTTTTTATAGTATTATAGCAATTTGAACTTGTAACGGGAGACTTTTCAATGAAAACAGCCATTTTTCACAAAATGCTCATGAAGTAATGGGTTAAGTACGAATATAGGTTATCTAATTCCTGGGTAAAAACCTTTAAATGTCTACTTGTGAATCTAATTTTCTCTGATTACGGACATTTTGTTATATATAATGACACTTCGTTTTGTGTCAAGTGGACTACTTTATAAACGGTATCTCGATTTAGATTTTTTGTTGAGAATTCAGATACATTTGACAGTAACAGTTACAAAAAGAATGATGTTCTTTATGTTTTTGAATAAATACTATTCTCTGTGTTACGTTTTAATTCTTAGCAATTCATTGTATACAGACGGGTTAATTAAAATAAAAATATTAGTCCTATATAATTCTAAAACTGACGTAATTGAAGTCAATTTCATTAAGTCTTCAGCTCGTTAATTACACTAGTCTCGTTCAGTCTCATGATCAATGTGCATGAAAATGAGTCCTCTACCCTAGCGGAGGAAATAAAGTAGAAGTAGATAAATGCGATAAAGACGAGGTAGGAACAGGGAAGAATGTTTACAATGTTTGTATAATATATCAACTAATATTATAGCATACAAACGCGCAGTTAAGTTTATCATACTCCTTCGATACATGGCTTTCAACAGATACCTGCCTACTGCTTATATATTTATATTTATCGTTATTATTTATCATTTATAATTTTAGTATGCATTACTTATAAATAACGGTTATGTCTTGGTAGCCTGGTATTATAAATATTATTCATTCAAAAGATATGACCTCATCCTGTTCGATTCACCTTGTTCTAACCTACTATTTTCGATCCTTGTCAATAATACTGCACTGTTACCTTTAGTGTAGTTCATATATTAATATTAAAATTATTTTAAATTGTAATAGAGATTATTATTTCAAGATACAAAAAACGTATTTACGATAGTTTTCCTTTCATTTTTGATGTTATATGAAATGCCGACGTGTGCCATTATTACTTGCTTTCTCAAAGATTTATCAAGAGAATATAGGTTACATCATGATTATAAAATATCTCAGTATCTTTCATGTTTGAACAGAGAAAAAAAAAGTCGAACAAAAACAACGTAAGTATATTTGAACATTTTTAAAATTCATATGATATATTCATGTTTTCTCACATAGATATTTGTTATTCTATTTGTCAAATTATCTATTGTGTTACATTGTTGATTTAATACTAAGATAAATTCGTTATATAATATTTAAATTGGCATTTTATTGGTGGCAATTAAAATGCTTAATTCAAACAGAATTTTCCTTATTAACCTTTTTAAACAATTATGTAAAATTATCAGAATCGTTTAATGTTTTGTGCTTTTCCCTTTTTTTCTCTCATATATTGGCATTTTATTGGTAGCATTTAAAATGCTTAACTCAAAAACAGAATTTTTTAATTATTTACCTTTTAAAACAATTATGTAAAATTATTAGAATTGTTTAATGCTTTATACTTTTCCATTTTTTTATCATATATAACATCACATTAAACATAAAAGCTTAAAGAAATCGTCTTATTTTACTACAATTATTTGAAACCTGAATCAAAACGGGTTTTAAAAGCATTGAAAATATAGCGACTTAAAGAAACTGCACAGGTTTACGTTTGTTTTCTTCAATTAGAAAATAGATATAATGATATATCCAAAGTTGTTGACCTGACGGGCTCTTTGCTGAACAGAACACGTCTTTACCTAATGAATGTGGCGTTCACTGACACGACAAGACAATCATTTATGCAAAGCGTGTTCAGCAATCAGGTAAAGGCTTACTAAATGTCATACATAAGTGTAATAAAGTAAACATTTTGTCTGAACTGCTGGTTAATTTAAATCAAGAGCCCGTAAGTATGTAATCAATTCATCAGCCTTTCTTTAAATTTATAAACGTACTTTACCTATGCCCATTCTAAGATTATGTTATTCAACTCAGAAATGTCAAATTATTGTATTTTTTTCTCAAAAGCATTTTAATTTTGGTGAACTTCAGTGTTGTTATATTTTCTGGTCCTTCAGGATCATTGATGCCAACACTATAAAGTGTTGAGAATTGAATACCGCTCAAGCCGGTGCTAGGGGGCGTGAGGGATGTTGCACTTATTCATTATCCCTCATGTAAAGACTCAATCAAACCGAGTCTGCAATTCTTATGTTATTTTGTTGTGATTAATGCTTCCGAGGGATCACTTTTTTTCCAGAAATTTGTACTTCACAACAGCAAGTGTCAAGTGCCGTGTGGCAGCCGTAAAAAGTTGCCCCGTACTTCATTTCAGTGTTGTTATATTTTCTGGTCCTTCGGGATCATTGATGCCAACACTATAAAGTGTTGAGAATTGAGTACCGCTCAAGCCGGTGCTAGGGGGCGTGAGGGATGTTGCACTTATTCATTATCCCTCATGTACAGACTCAATCAAACCGAGTCTGCAATTCTTATGTTATTTTGTTGTGATTAATGCTTCCGAGGGATCACTTTGTTTCCAGAATTTTGTACTTCACAACAGCAAGTGTCAAGTGCCGTGTGGCAGCCGTAAAAAGTTGCCCCGTACTTCACTTCAGTGTTGTTATATTTTCTGGTACTTCGGGATCATTGATGCCAACACTATAAAGTGTTGAGAATTGAATACCGCTCAAGCCGGTGCTAGGGGGTGTGAGGGATGTTGCACTTATTCATTATCCCTCATGTACAGACTCAATCAAACCGAGTCTGCAATTCTTATGTTATTTTGTTGTGATTAATGCTTCCGAGGGATCACTTTGTTTCCAGAATTTTATGTTATCAAAAACCAACTCATTGGTCAATGATCTAAGCCATCGTCATATGTTGCTTTTTGACAATAGGTACACTTATAGTGAGTTAGTATTTTGTATGGATTCAACATAATATTTCTATACAATATGCCTCTTTCATGACACAGTGTTTTACATTTATCGCTACTTTCGTCAGATAACAAGCATATACATTCTGCATTTTAATAAACTTGATTTAAACATTACAGAAATGCCTCAGACATGGTTGTACTTTTTTCACAGAATAGTATCAAATTTGGTGAACTTTCAAAGTATCCAAAAGCTTATAAATGGCCAATGACCTAAACCATCTTTATGTGTTGCTTTAAGACAATTAAGGTACAATTATACTGAAACAGTATTTTGTATGGGAGTCAATATACTATTTGTTTACACTTTGTTACTTTCATGACAAAATGTTTTACATTAATCGCTACTTTTATAAAAAAAAACAAGCATCTACATTCTTTAAAACTATCATTTTAACATAACAGAAATGCCTCAGACATAATTTTACTTTTGTGTCTTAGAAAAGTATTTAATTTTGTGTACTTTAATAGTATCCAAAAAGCTACTTATTTGTCAACCAATTACCCGAACCATATTTTTCACCTGCTGATTTTTGCAACAAGTACAGTGAAAGTGAATTAGCATTTTGTACAGAAGTCAAAATACTAATTGTTTACACTTAGGTATTTACATGAAAAACATTCATTATTCTCGGAGTGCCTTTGAAAAACACTGAAAGAGATCTCCTTCAATAGAAATGTTAAGTGACAAGTATTTGACTTGTCGGCAATTAAGATACAATATACACAGTTTAAACCGGTTTGTTTTCTTAATTTAGGTTAAAGTGTATTTGATATACTCTAAGAAAATATTAAATAAGAAAAAATATCTTATACAAACATGTAAGACGAATAATACTTATTCATTTTGAGAATTTCTATTTTAATTGAAACATTTATACAGACATTAAAACATAAAAGAAAACTGATCTGTATACCTAATTTCATTTCCATTGTCTAAACAATACGATTGAGTCCCCACAGGCACAAGTATAGGACCTGGGAAGAAAAAATATAACCAGATTGATAAAAAACCTGTGTTCATCTTAAAAGTGTCAAAACCCCCCTAAAAATTGTAAATAATGACCCCCTTTAAAAATATACAATAAGTTAAGAGAATGCGGAAACTCCAGATTCGAGCCTATGAGCAGGGTATTCATCACCCGGGCCGTTGTGAAAACAATTGGCCAGACAATTAAAAAAACTTTTATCACTATTTTACAATTGTATTAAGCTTCCAAATGAGCCCAAGTCTCTAGCCCTTCCCATTCATGAAATATCTATCAGGAAACGAGCGAATTCGTGCTAAAAATCCTTGGTAGACAAAATTGCGGCACACAGATTATGTGCGTAAACATAGACTAAAACATGTTTGTCATCTCAGTACGGGTCAACATTACTTGAAATTACTAAATAACATTACTAAATACATTAAATTGGACCACTCACAACCGTCAGTAGCATACACGCGAAATTCAATTTCTTTTTATAACTTTGGGACCATACGCCGCTTTTCATGGAATGGCACGGAAGGTCATATTGAAGGTTCCATGATAACCGCCGTATGAACACATCTGCGGATGTGTCTAAATTCAAAATTTTACTATTTCATGTTTAAATGTTGAATTCTGCTTAAGCCGGTGCTATGGGCTTGGACGGTAACTTTCATTTTCCAGTACCATCCATGAACAGGCTCAATCAAACCGAGCCTGCAGCATTTTCAATTTTGCCGTGTTGGGCTTTCTTTAGGAATTCTGTATTTCTCTATTTTCTTCAATTTCTTATAGAAGTAAATTCTCATTATCTGGGACGAAGAACTTTAAACATAATTTTCGCCAAGATCAAACACAAGAAAATAATTAATGCAATAAAACATTTTTCCATGGTCCCGAAATTATATAATCTTATTAGATTAAGGATGTGGTAAAATTTAAAATTACTTCAGGTCGTGAGTCGATATGTCAGTAAGTTTTGTAAGTAAAGGTCACGTAACAATGAAAAGAGTTTTTAATCAAGTTATTACAAAAACACAGGCGTTAAGAATAAATTCGTCACGTTCTTTCTCGAATTAAACTTCTTAATTTTGTACGTTTATGTTTATCACTTTTGGTCTTATGTAACTTGATTGTTTTTCATATCTGTCCGCTTTGTTTTATATTTGCAGTTAAACTACGTTTGCTCGAATAGATCGCTAGAATACCTCCCTTCGTCCAGTCCTACCAAAATATCTTTATAATATAGTGTTCTACCTCGGATCACTCGAACACCGATTGCTTGAACTCTTGAACCGGATGTCTGATCTCTTTGGCAAAAGTACAGTGAATATCATACATTTTCGGTTGAAAAAAAAAACAATAAAAAAACCACCACCAACAACAATAAAAAACAAACAACACAAAAAATATATATAGTTACATCAAACTGTTTAATTTATATAAATTGCTAGATTTTGTCTTTTGAAAGTAAAGAAATAACATTGATGGATTAAAACACAGAACAACAAGGCCAACAACGAACCCCCACCACCGCCACAAACAAAACAACAAAAAGAAAAACGAATTAACAACAACAAAACAAAAAACAATGAAACCATAAAAAACAAGATATGTTTGTAAAACATGTATGCCACCTATCGGCAGCCAATTAGTCATGTGCTCAGGTTATTATGCATGACTTCTGACCCAGTGAATAAACAATTAATAAGGGTTATCTAGTATCTACTGGTCATGACAAGTCACAAGGTAATAATTATTGTGACCCCATAGGTTGTGTGCAGCAATTTAAGTTATTACAAATCTTACCAAATAATATATGCATAAATTTTATGAATCATGTAGGCTTCATTAATGACAGCCAAGTTGTTATATTACAAAAGACCTTCAAATGTGTATACCAAAAGCATTTTTAGTTTAATATAAAAATATCAACCAAGGCAACTTGAGTTGCTGAGTTATTGGTCAGAAACCGTCATTAAGTACAAGGTCAATGTGACCTTAACCTTGGAACCCTTGACCCCAAAATCAATAGGGGTTACCTGCTGGCAATGACCAATCATCATACCAAGTTTGAAGTTTATACGCTTAATCGTTCTTTAGTTATTAATCGGAAACCGTTTTTACCTACAAAGTCAATGTGACCTTTGACCCCTTGACCCAAAATCAATAGATGTCATCTGCTGGTCATGACCAATCACCATACCAAGTTTGAAGTACCTAGGCCTAAGCGTTCTTTAGTTATTGATAAGAAACCGTTTTTACTTACAAGGTAAATGTGACCTTAACATTTGACCCCTTGACCAAAAATTCAATAGGGGTCATCTGTTGGTCACGACCAATCATAATACAAAGTTTGAAGTTCCTAGGACTAAGATTTTTAGTTATTTGAAAGGAAACAGTTTTTATCTACAAGGTCAATGTGACTTTTGACCCCTTGAGCCCAAAATCAATAGGGATCATCTGCTCGTCATGTCCAATCACCATACCAAGTTTAAAGTTCCTAGGCCTCGGGGTTCTTAAGTTATTGATAGAAAACCGTTTTTACCTACAAGGTCAATGTGCCCTTGACCTTTGACCCCTTAAAGCCAAAATCAATAGGGGTCATCTACTGGTCATGACCAATCACAATACCAAGTTTGAAGTTCCTAGGCCTAAGGGTTCTTTAGTTATTGATCAGAAACCGTTTTTACCTAAGACGTCAATGTGACCTTGACCATTTGATACCTTGACCCCAAAATCAATAGCAGACATCTACTGATCATGGCCTATCACCATATCAAGTTTGAAGTTCCTAGGCCTAGGGGTGCTTTAGTTATTGATCGGAAACCATTTTTACCTAGAAAGTCAATGTCACCTTGACCTTTGACCCCTAAACCTCAAAATCCATAGGGGTCATCGGCTGGTCATAGCCAATCACCATACCAAGTTTGAAGTTCATAGGGCTAAGGATTCTTTAGTTATTGAGCGAAAACCGTTATTACCTAAGAGGTCGATTTGACCTTGACCTTTGAACCCAAAATCAATAGGGGTCATCTGCTGGTCATGACCAATCACCATATCAAGTTTGAAGTTCCTAGGCCTTAAGGTTCTTTAGTTATTGATCAAACCGTTTTTGCTTACAAGGTCAATGTGACGTTGACCTTTGACCCCTTGACCCAAAAATCAATAGGGGTCATCTACTGGTCATGACCAACCACCATACCAAGTTTGAAGTTCCTAGGCCTTGAGGTGCTTTAGTTATTGATCGGAAACCGTTTTTGCTTACAAGGTCAATGTGACCTTGACCTTTGACCCCTTGACCCAAAAATCAATAGGGGTCATCTACTGGTCATGACCAATCACCATACCAAGTTTGAAGTTCCTAGGCTTAGAGGTGCTTTAGTTATTGATCGGAAACCGTTTTTGCTTACAAGGTCAATGTGACCTTGACCTTTGACCCCTTGGCCCAAAAATCAATAGGGGACATCTACTTGTCATGACCAATCAACATACCAAATTTGAAGTTCCTAGGCCTTAAAGGTTCTTTAGTTATTGATCAAACCGTTTTTGCTTACAAGGTCAATGTGACGTTGACCTTTGACCCCTTGACCCAAAAATCAATAGGGGTCATCTACTGGTCATGACCAATCACCATACCAAGTTTGAAGTTCCTAGGCCTAGATGTGCTTTAGTTATTGATCGGAAACCGTTTTTCCTTACAAGGTCAAGGTGACCTTGACCTTTGACCCCTTGACCCAAAAATAAATAGGGGTCATCTACTGGTCATGACCAATCACCATACCAAGTTTGAAGTTCCTAGGCTTAGAGGTGCTTTATGTATTGATCGGAAACCGTTTTTGCTTACAAGGTCAATGTGACCTTGACCTTTGACCCCTTGGCCCAAAAATCAATAGGGGACATGTACTTGTCATGACCAATCACCATACCAAGTTTGAAGTTTCTATGCTTTAAGGTTCTTAAGTTACTGATTGGAAACCGTTTTTACCTAAGAGGTCAATGTGACCTTGACCTTTGATCCCTTGACCCCAAAATCAATAGAAGTCATTTACTGGTCATGACCAATCACCATACCAAGTTTGAAGTTCCTATGCCTTAAGGTTCTTTAGTTATTGATCGGAAACCATTTTTGCTTACAAGGTCAATGTGACGTTGACCTTTGACCCCTTGACCCAAAATCAATAGGGGTCATCTACTGGTCATGACCAATCACCATACCAAGTTTGAAGTTCCTAGGCTTGGAGGTTCTTTAGTTATTGATCGGAAACCGTTTTTGCTTACAAGGTCAATGTGACCTTGACCTTTGACCCCTTGGCCCAAAAATCAATAGGGGACATCTACTTGTCATGACCAATCACCATACCAAGTTTGAAGTTTCTATGCTTTAAGGTTCTTTAGTTACTGATTGGAAACTGTTTTTACCTAAGAGGTCAATGTGACCTTGACCTTTGACCCCTTGACCCCAAAATAAATAGAAGTCATTTACTGGTCATGACCAATCACCATACCAAGTTTGAAGTTCCTATGCCTTAAGGTTCTTTAGTTATTGATCGGAAACCATTTTTGCTTACAAGGTCAATGTGACCTTGACCTTTGACCTCTTGACTTCAAAATCAAAAGGGTTCATTAATTGGTCATGACCAATCACCATACCAAGTTTGAAGTTCTTAAGCTTAAGGGTTCTTTAGTTATCACTCGGAAACCATTTGGTCTACAGACCGACGGACCGACAGATCAACGGACCGACAAGTACAAAGCAATATACGCCCTCTTCTTCGAAGTGGGGGCATAATAAATAAATATAAAATAATAATAAAAAATACATAATCATTTGACCATGAACAAATAAAATATTATTGAACAGAATACTTTAGTAGTGTTAGTAGTGTTAATAATATGAATTATGTTATTTATAAACAATGAACCTGTGCAATGAATAGTCTGTGTGTCTATATCATTCAGTATCTTTTTCTTCACATCGTCCGAAAATTAATGAATATTGGTAAACGTATTACATTGATGTTAAGGTTTCGGTTTCGATGTAACTGTAATCTCATGTGGGCTGACTATAAGTTAACAACCTCAGAAGACCTAAGTTTAACCATTCTTTTCTAAATAAAACTTCTCATATAATACGTCATTAGCAGGCTTCATTTACTTCAGATTTACCACTTGTACGATATGGTAAAAATGGTCAATCCAAAGAAAGTACCAAATATTCGGTATGACAGATTTGACACTTATTCTTTCTATTTTAGCCATTATGTCAAATATTCTCATTTCATGCAATACCAGAAGCCAAGCGGGGAAAACAACAAGCAAATAGAAAAGATATGTTTCAAGGACTATATGACCCATTAAAATAACGTTTGAACACATATATAACCATACCGTTGTTAAGCAAAAACGTTTATACATTTGAATTTATAATACCAAACAAATTGTGTTCACATTGTAAAATAAAAAATGAAAAAAAAAATCAAAACCCTGAGATGGCAAATGAACGTCTTCATTGCATATATGTAGTGCTATGAAAATAAAAGACAAGAGCACCGCTAGGCGGAGCATTATATGCCCGAAAGTGTTTTGTTTTGTACGGATGAAGCATTTGTTAGACATTACATAAATTAAATAAAGTTTTACCTCCTTCAAATAGCAATCCTCCTATAAAGTTTGAATATTGTGGGCCAAATGGAACTTAAGTGATGCTCTGGAAACTGTTTTCAGTTTTGAGGTAATAGTGACCTTGACCTTTCACCTTGTGACCCTAAAATCAATAGGGGTATTCCACCCAATATGGACACTCATCCTATTAAGTTTGAATATTGTGGGTCAAATAGACCCTAAGTTATGCTCCGGAAACTGTTTTCAGTTTTAAAGTAATAATGACCTTGACCTTTGACGTTGTGACCCCAAAATCGATATGGGTCTTTTACCAAATATGGACAATCATCATATGAAGTTTGAATATTGTGGGCCAAATGGAACTTAAGTTATGTTCTGGACACTGTTTTTAGTTTTAAAGTAAAAGTGAATTTGACCTTTGACCTTGTGAAACCAAAATCAACAGCGGTCTTCTACCCAACATGGACAACTATCCTATGAAGTTTGAATAGTGTGGGCCATATGAAACTTAAGTTATGCTCTGGAAACCAACTTGCTAACGGACGGAAGGACGGACGCCAAGGGGTATAACATCAATCAATCAATCAAACTTTATTGAGTTATAAGGCCACCGGCCCATACACATATAAAGATTTATAATACAAAATATACATCTGTGGATGCTACAAATCAGACATGGTTAAGACATAATAGAAATATATAAAACAAAATGTCAACAATTATCATAGAAATAGAATTCGTACTAATTATCTAATCATAGACAAAAATAATCGTGTTCTTTAAGCGCTACATTTATCAAAGAAAAGTATAAATTACTAATTATCTAAACATAGACAAAAATTGATCACGTTCTCTAAACGCTAGATATAGAAAAGTTGCTAATTTCTTAATTGTATCAATATCTTGAGTTGACATCAGATTATAATATTTTATGTATGAAGGATATTTCCAGAAATAACATAATATGCCCGAAATTCTTTCGGGCATATAATAAAAAAATTACGTTAAAGGGTGGTTGAACTGTTACATTCTATTTTTCATCAATGGGTTAAAACCGTTTCTTGTTTGATATACCGTGCTTGAAAGTAATCCAATGCAATGATTGACAGATTATCAAACTGATGATATTAAATTTAAAACAAGAGAGCCATGATGGCCCTGGATCGCTCACCTGATACAACCGCATCCAAGCAATGTCTTAAACAAGCATCATGGCCAAGTTTGATGACAACTGAGTCAAACATGTGACCTCTAATGTGTTATAAAGATTTTTCCATATTTGGGCAATGTGACCTAATTTTTGACCGGACACGACCCATATTCAAAGTTGACATAGAAATCATTAACACAACCTGCCTGACCAATTTCCAGGAAATTTAGATAAAAACTGCAGCCACTAGAATGTTGACAAGATCTTTCTATTTTAAACTCCTGTGGCCTAGTTTTTGACTGGACATGAGACCTGAGATGACCCATCTTCGAACTTGACCTAGAAATCATCAAAACAACCTTCCTGACAAATTTCCAGAATGTTTGGATGAAAACTGCAGCCACAAGAGTGTTAACAAGCTTTTTTTATATTTAGCTCCTGTGACCTAGTTTTTGACAGGAGATGACCCATCTTCGAACTTGACCTAGAAATCATCAAAACAACTTTCCTGACAAATTTCCATAATATTTCGATGAAAAGTGCAGCCACTAGCCTAAGATTGTTAACAAGCTTTTTCTATTTTTAGCTCCTGTGACCTAGTTTTTGACAGGAGATGACCCATCTTCAAACTTAACTTAGATATCATCAAAACAACCTTCCTGACAAATTTATAGAATATTTGGATGAAAACTGCAGCCCCTAGAGTGTTTACAAGCTTTTTCTATTTTTAGTTCCTGTGACCTAGTTTTTTGAACTGACATGACCCATCTTCGAACTTGACCTAGAAATCATCAAAACAACTTTCCTGACAAATTACCAGAATATTTTGATGAAAACTGCTAGCCACTAGAGTGTTAACAAGCTTTTTCTATGTTTAGCTCCTGTGACCAAGTTTTTGACCGGAGATGACCCATCTTCGAACTTGACCTAGATATCATCAAAACAACCTTCCTGACAAATTTCCAGAATATTTAGATGAAATCTGCAGCCACTAGAGTGTTAACAAGCTTTTTCTATTTTTAGCTCCTGTGACCTAGTTTTTGAGCGGAGATGACCCATCTTCGAACCTAACTTAGATATCATCTAAACATCCTTCATGACAAATTTCCAGAATATTTGGATGAAAACTGCAGCCCCCAGTGTGTTAACAAGCTTTTTCTATTTTTAGCTCCTGTGACCTAGTTTTGGACCGAAGATAATCCATCTTCGAACTTGACCTAGAAATCATTAAAACAACTTTTCTGGCAAATTTCCAGAATATTTGGATGAAAACTGCAGCCACTAGAGTGTTAACAAGCTTTTTCTATTTTTAGCTTCTGTGTCCTATTTTATGACCCGAGATAACCCATCTTTGAACTCGATCTGTATTTAATTGAGAAAAACATTCTGACAAAGTTTGATGATGATCCAATCAAAACTGTGACTGCTAGACTGTTAACAACCCAATTGTTAAAGTGTTAACAAGCTTTTTCTATTTTTTAGCTCCTGTGACCTAGTTTTTGACCGGAGATGATCCATTTTCGAACTTGACCTAGATATTATCAAAACAACCTTCCTGACAAATTTCCAGAATATTTGGATAAAAAGTGCAGCCACTAGAGTGTCAACAAGCTTTTTCTATTTTTAGCTCCTGTGACCTAGTTTTTAACCCGAGATGACCCATCTTCGAAATCAATCTGTATTTCATTGAGAAAAACATCCTGACAAAGTTTGATGATGATCCGATCAAAACTGTGACTGCTAGACTGTTAACAACCCAATTGTTGACGACGAACGACGCACGACGCATGACGACGGACGCCGGACATAACCCCATCACTATACCTCACAATGACAACTTCGTGGTCAGGTGAGCTAAAAATGACGAAATAAAATAAAAAATACAATAAAGAAACAAACGGTAAACGTAAACATTATAGTGTACTAAAATGAAAACAGAAACATATGAAAAAAATGTTGCAACACTTCCAATTTTCCATGGTGGCATTAAACATTGATTTTTGTGAATTTACGCGTGTATAGTTGCATCTTCCTGATAAATTGTTTTAACTAAATATTAATAAAAATTGTACGCAAAAAAAGTTTCAGAAAGAAAACAAGAAAAATAAATATAATTGAATTATTTATAAGAGACAAAAAAGACAAAAAATACGCAAAAAGTCGCATGCTCTTCACTGTTATCGGTTGAATACTAGAGGTCAATTGTTTGTTGGTTTGTTTCATTTTACGCATTTTCCCAACAGTATTTCAGTCATATTGGCGGGTAGTTTCCTAACCATCGTTCCTGGAGAGTTACACCAGTACTGGACTACCAAGCTAGAGCTATTATTTATTCGTCAAATCTAACACAAAGGTCTCACATATTGATATCTTGACATCTATGTGGTATCTAGTGGATCTTTAAACGAACCGAAAAATCAAATTATTTGTCACCGAAAATACTCTCTGAAATAGAGAAAGGCCAATGGTATTCCAAACATATATGAGAGGATGGAGAGTTGGGCTCCTTGCAGACCGGCGCCGACGAATTGTTTTGATAAATTCTAGACGAAAATAATCTAAAAACGCACGAGCTTGATGTGACCTGGTATTGTTGTACATGAACACCGACCTCAAGTATATAGAGCATAGTATTCAAAAATAGAAACACATATCACACATGCAACGATTGTGTCATTTTTGCCTTGATATATACGAGATACGTTTTATATATCTCAGTGTGGCTATATCATCTGTACATTTGAAGTCCGTGGTCTTCTGCAACGATGATGACAAAGGAAAATATTTCCTTACATCATAAATGTCCATGTATATCTTAGCAACGATGGGTTCAGACCAATACCATTGGTTTGCAGTTGCACATTATCCATGCAATCAGGTACAGCCTTTTTGTTATCGTGATCACCTATAGTGTATAGAATTCAAGTATAACCCTATCTACTTTGTGTGAAGTAAGACCATGTTTATTTAAAAGTTACAATAAGACTGTGCAGCTATTCTCAATAATTTCTGATATTAAATTTGAGCATAGTACAACTTTTAATTATCACGACATGAAAAGTAATTTAAAATTGAATGTTGAATTCTGCTAAATCCAGTGCTACGGGACATATACGGTCGTTTCTAGTATCATCCATTAATAGTCTCAACCAAACCAAGTCTGCAGTATTTTGAGTGTGGTCGTTTTGAAATCCTAATTTCTCATTTTTTGAAAACGTGACTTGTTTTTTTTTGTTTCTTCCTTTCCATCATTTTCACGTTTCACAAAACCAAATTGTTTTCACTTTCATGTATGCCGGTTTGAGTTTAAAGGCGTATTGAAAAATAGCTCACGCGATGTGTAGTTAAGAACCAAAATATTATGTAACAAACATTTCATCCTTTAGTTACATTTAACTTAACTTAAGAGTGCTTTCTGTATGAATATCGCATTGTGAACGATGAGAATCCCCATAGGCAGTTATAAAACTTAACTACAAATTATTTGTGTCTTCAGAAAGTAATTATCTTTACCATCAAGTTCATCATTTATCTTATTCTGCTTTCGGTGCTTTAAAATTGAAGACGATTTTATCTAAAGATAGAATGTCATCTGAAAGCTATTATGCACTGTTTGCTTAAAATATGAGAATACCGTGGTAAAATATATATTTTAACATGTGACAATTTAGTTACAGGAAAGAAATTTATGTTACAGCAGTGACAAAAATATGCATGCCTGATACTTCACAATTTCATCAAACTCATATTAAATTCATTAATATCAGAATGTTCTTAATGTAAGACATTCATCTTGTGTAACAAATCCAAAATATTGTCACAGTTACCCTCCCCTAGTTTTATATCAATATGCAAATAAATGATTGAATGCTTGGTTAAATAAGATTGCTGGAGATAGTTTATTGGGAAATGACATTCATGAATGTTAAAGTTTAGAGCTGCACATTGCTCACAAAGTATTAAGAATAGGTTAGTGTTTGTTAGTCAGCTTTAATGAAATTACTTTTATGGTTTGAATCTTTACAGAGTGTGGGTTTGGAACCCTGATTTACGGGACATTATTCTTTGACATTTTGGTGTTGATTAAATGAAATGAAAAATATTGAACAATCACATTGGACAAAAAACTTTCAACCACTCAATAATTAACAAAGTCTTCTTATCAATTTTGTTCAAATCATCAACAGCCTTAAGATGCTAGAACCCACTTATATTTACTATGTTTCCAAATTAGCAGACAACATTACTTTAAACATAGGCATCACTCTTATAAATTCATAATGTTTCTTTGACTGCCTTACTACATTTTCTGCCTTACTTCTTTCCGCTTGTCTCATTTTTTATTCTACCAGACTACTTTCTCCTGACTTACTTCTCCTGGCTGACTACTTTCTGCTGCCTTACTACTACTTTCTTTTGCTTGACTACTTTCTGTTGACATACTTCTTTATTTTGCCTGATTCCTTTCTGCTGACCTACTACTTTCTTTTGCATGACTACTTTTGGCTTCCTTGCTACTTATTTCTATTCGACTTACTACTTTCTGTTGACTTAATTCTTTATTTTGCCAGACTTTTTTCTGCTGTTGTCTGCTCTCTGTTGTTATGACGACTTTATGCTGTAGTGACTAATTCTTTCTGCTGGCTTATAACATCTTCATTTTTATAACCGATCTTCTGACTAAGAACTTTCTAATTAATTCAATCACACTAACCTACTGTCTACTGGCTGTCTACATTTTTCAGACTTACAGCTTAATCTTCTGACATAAATTTCTACTTACTTCTGACTCACATTAGATACAACTCCCACTTAACTTACTACAGTCTGCCGACATAACACTTTTGACTGCGTTGAGTTCCAATTTGTACTACTAGATTTCTACTGACCCATAACTTTAATCTTAATTACTATCTGACCTACTAGTTATTTGTTTGGGTCGTCAGACCAAATAAATAATGGATGCAAAATTTCAGACTCTGATGATGTGGCGTTAGTGTACATATAAAGGGAATTTAACGCTTCAAAAAGCGGACTACTTTCGGCATTTGACTTTTTTAACAACATTTCTCAAACAAAAACATGTGTTGGGGGCCCAAACAGGACATTTTTCACTTTTCGTGGCCTTAAAGGGGGTGGGTGTGGTGATCGAAAGTGCGTTGTTTCGCGTATATATGAGGTAAAGGGTTAAGTCAAATAAACATTGAATTGAATATCAGTGTTGCAATTAGTCTTATAGCCAATTTACAACAATTAAACGCCGAAAAGCATTGGTGGCACTATACAAAAACAAGCTGGTTTATAATCACACAACCTTCACCTTTTGACATACTGAGACCAAAACAAATTCAGCGCCTTCTGTGCTTTGATTTTTAAATAGCTACGACTTTCTGCTGACTTACTTTCTTCTACTGACTTACAATTTCCATCTGAACTTTCTGCTGACTTACCAAATTCTGTCCCCTCTTGGGGCGTGAAAAGTAGCTTGCACTTTAAAGGACCATGCATGAACGTTTTATTGCAAAATTTTTAATTTTGCGGATTCAAATATACATTAGCGATTCTATTTTGTCAAGAATGCAATTCATACTTAAACACAATAGTGCAATTATCTATTGATAAATTAGGTAAAATAATCTGTATCACTAATAAATTATAAAACAAATGTTTTTAGAAATCTGCAATCATTGTCAAATTTGGAATAACAACCACATCGATGAAATCATAATGGTTGCTGAAATCAGAAGGTACATTACCCCCCTAAAGGTATCATTTACTAGTAGTTTAAAAAATACTTAGTTAATACTAAGAATTTTCTTTGATACTAAACGCTTGTACTGTAATATATTTGTCACTCGAGTAACAATTTTTAGGTCTAGAAGCAACCTTACAAATATCTCTGAGAAATCAATAAATAAGTACAAACTGTGCTAAAAACTTATGATAGTGTATCATTATAATAATTATAATATTAGTAATTTCTGTTACATATTTTGTCACTTCTGTAACATAAATCGCAAAATGAGTATCATTTTAAATTGTATTTAAAATTACTATTTTATTTAAAATTACAAAATTGGAATCTTGAGCTCATTGGCCAGTTCTTGTCATTCTTAAATAAACTTTTAAGCATAGTTCTGAAATAAAATGAACATGTATATACAATTGAATAGCTTTTTCCAATATGAAATGATATGTGAAGGATGGTTAAAAAATAAAACGTACAGGATAATTCTTTAAGGTAACGAGACCACCAAAAACGCCACGATTCTGTTAGTATTCACATGCGCATGCATATGAAACACGCACCAAATAAATGTGAATGTGTTATGTACCCAATGATTAAGTACAATCAGTGTCTAATATATAATATTATCATTGATGTGTTCAATTGATATATTGTCTATTATATGCATATATTTTTGCACATTATTCAAGAATTTAAAAAAATAAATGGGTACCGACTGCGTAGATTTTGGTGTAAGAAACCGAGTACAATAAACCGACACACGACAGGCTCGTTTTAGAAATCATACATCTTACATATTTCCATTTGTCAAGGTTAATAACCCATTGCTTTTTTATGATCAGTGGTTTTAGTATATCCATCTGTACGTGTTCCAAATCCATGAATTTAGTATACCGACAAATTGCTTTCATTTATAGGCCTAAACGTCTGTTTAATATAAATGGCATTCATTATAAAACATAAACAATATGCATTGAGAGTAAAATGACCTGTAACAAAATTATTGAGTACAACAAAAATTTGTTTTCAAAACCAAGGCCGGTTAACAAAGATTTTATATTTTACTTTTTCACCATGATGTTTTTTGCATTAAATTTGATAGAAATTTTATGAGAAGATTGTTGATTTATATAAATCATTCATCGCATTTTCCTTCCATTTATTATATTTCAATGTGATTCTATGAATAGTACTGCCAATATTGCATGATTACAACACATTTGTAGTCACACGTAAAAACAAGTTATAACGGCGCCTAAATAAGTTCTGCAAACAGAAGTTGTCCTCTGTAGAGACACCATTAGTTATCAATATGCTGATAATTTAATTGAATAGTTTCTGCATACAAGGTGTTTTATTTCCTTATCTACAGGTTATAATTATAAAGTTGTTATGCAAGCATTTTTAACATTTCTATATGTATCGAAATCTTAGAAATAACATATGTACGTTCCGCCGAATATTTTGTTTTGTATAAAGGTATCAGTTTCGTGATACTTTAAGATCGAGAGCGTGGAAATCTTGATGCCATAAGTCCTCATCCTACATAAAGATTGATTTGCATTCGTTTTATATTAAGCACTCAAAACATTACCCTAACGTATTTTATTTTTACATAGTTCAGCATGTTTTGACAAGAGCTTTTACATTCCTTTCTCAAAGGCATAATTTCCTTGGCTACCTATCCCGTAAAGACGTAGTTTAAAAACATAAATCATAGTTATTTGGCTTATTTTGTTTCAAATAAAGATGCAATAAACACTTAAATGTACAAAGAACGTGTTTATGCAATACATAATGTTTCTCCTGTCTCAGTTTGGTGGTGATAATGACACTAGTGAGTTATTCTTGGTAACTGCACTAGAATGAATATGACACTGATGCACTAAATAAAGGCCAATCTCAGTTAAAGGGTATTTGCAAACGAACTATTTACATAGAACATAAATACAAAGAAATAACAATAATTATAATTAGCTGAGGAACTTCCGTAGTCGAGTGATTAAGATTGTTGACTCCAAATCACTGGTCTTCTTATTGCTTCGGCCTCGATTCACGTCATGGACGTTCGATTAACTAGCTTACAGAAGGTCGGTGACACCTAGTACTTAAAGATCACGTACGAAGGAGTAGTTGAAAATGTAACGAACAGGCTAGACAAAATGTCAATTTAATTAATAAACGCATTCATGACGCTGTTAAGTTAGCAAAGTAAAATAAAACATGATTGCCAGACCCTTTAAACTTTGGTATATTTCTTCTCGTGTGAATAAAAAAGAGTGTGTACATTTATCTAGTTGTTTCCCATTTGAATAATGGAACGTCACAACGAAATTTGAAAAAAACCACACACAATATTTTCACTTCAAAAGAAGTATATCAAAGGCTGCTGTTTTATCTAAAAATTTTCGCTACTTGATACCAGTTAAATTATTGGAAAGTCTGGCTGCTCCTCTGAGTCCCAGGCATAATTCTAGAATATACTTAAAGGGTATGACGTGTGGCTGGTTTTTAGCTACGCTACGTCAATACAAATCAATTAATCATTTTATAGTGACTAGAGAGAAGCACAATATTACACCACCATCTCTCTCCCTATAAAGTAAATGATCGATATTTTATTGTTAACCTTTTAGAACTTGTACTGATATTTCATATCTTATTGAGATTCATTTATATTTGGTAATATATTGTCTTCACTGTTTAGAACGTGTCTGATATCTTCATCGGACAAATAGAAAATGCTTATTTGTAGAATATAAATTGAATCTCGATACTTCCGACTGAGATGTCTCGCAATATTGCATATTACATGTCGCCGTAAAACAATAACTGAACTACTTATAGGACAAATGCCCATTATAAACCAATGAATTCACTACTTAATATTACCTCATGAACAGCCGAAATGTTTATTTTATGTGTATTAATCATTAACAATAGTATGTAAAAATCTGGCCATATTTTTGATACATCTTTTACAGACAGTCATATTTACTATGACGTTCAAGTTTTAACTAATAAAATTATCTGTACTTAAATTAAAAATGTATACATATTAGAAATATTTTCTTCATATTTTCTTTTTGTACATTTGATAAAAGAAGGAGAATAAAGGATCAGAGTGACTTCTTTTATTACTTGCATATTAAGCAAACTAAACTTACTAAAATATTTTCATGATCACAACTATTCATTGGCTTTAAAAGATTTAATGCAAACCGGTCGAAAACAAAACAAAAATGTTGAGAAACAAAATTTGATTGATTCAATAATGTTACTGGCAACAACAGTTATAATGAACGTGAATCAACTATCCGATTTAACTTTTCTCCTACTGTATTTAGGATGAGCAAATAAAATGGGCCAATATGTTTTGATTTTGCTTTTCAATTTTGGTGTCTATACTGTTGTTGTTGGTTTTTTCTCCAATGTTTTTTTTTTATATTTGGAAGATACTTGTTCATGAAGTTAATGTGTTTCAAAAGATTTAAATCTTTTGAAATGCTTTTTCTTGTTTATTTATTTTTTTTAGATTAATGAAGATAATACATGTATTTACATGAATTATGCTATAGGTTTCTTTCAAAGATATATTTTGTTCCCATCAGTTTGTATATTGTTCATTCAATATTATGTATTAAGTATATTATAATTATTGACATAATATTGTGAAACAGTTCTTAAAAAATAAAAGCAAGTGCATGTACGAAACCCTTGAGTGATTGGTGAAAGCATACAAATTAATAATTATTCTTTTTATGAAATTTTATTATAAAAAGATCTAAATATTCTTAAGGAACAAGCACCTTTAAACCAGAGCATGCAAATAAGTCTTTTTTTATTTTAAGTGGATACGAGCAACCCTGTGCATTACCATAAAAAGCAATAGACTAAACAACGATTTAGCATTTGTTTATAAGAAATGATGACAAATGATTTTTTTTTTTGCTGCTGGTAAACTTATGGTCGGACTGAAAATGCCAGTGTTTAAAACCTCATTCATTCATGCATTCATATTCATTCATTCATCCATTTAGTGTTTGATTGTGAATGTCATATGTTTATCCGTTAAAAATTAGATTTATATTCTGTTCGCTATTTCCTTATATATATATTATATGAATATATAATATATTACATTTGTTAAACAGGTACTATTAAGAATTTAACATTTGAGATTATTATAAAGCATTAAAGGTTTATTTAAACTATCCAAACACAATGCAAGATCTGCGTACTTTTATCAGTTGGTATTGTAAGCTATGAGAGATTAAAAAGATGTTTTATAGCAATAAAGGTATCGCTTCATGTAGATATACAGTAAATTCCGTTCATTGCAATTATGAATTAATATGTAAATCAAACAATATATGATAAAAATTTCAAAGAAATTCCGTTCCTAAAATCCTAAGATAAATCACTGGTTTAGTCTGTAAAAATGAAAAAAATAGTTATTCTTTTCTTTTTTTGTGCGTCCAAACACGAAACAAGAAGCTACAGTTGACTTGCCAATTTCCGAGAAACGCACTTGTTCTATACAGATTATATGAGCCGCGTCACAACAAAACAAACATAATTGGTTTGCGACCAGCATGGATCCAGACCAGCCTGCGGATCCGCGCATTCTTGCTGTTTGATTACCAACTCTATTACAAGTAGAGAAACTGATAGCGAACAGCATGGATCCTGATCAGACTGCGCGAATGCGCAGGCTGGTCTGGATCCATGCTGGTCGCAAACCCATTATATTAGTTTTGTCGTGACGCGGCTCAAATGTCGTCTCAGAGTATTGAATAACTAACTAGATACATTATTTCCGCCAAGATGACATATACGACAAAAATAATTAATGTAATAAAACATTATCGGCTTTACTGTCTTTTTCTTTTGTTTGGTATATGATTTTTTTTTAAATTTCATTTGTGTTTTAGGTTATTTTAGATCGAGAAGTATAGTAGATAAGAAAAAATAGATAAGGAAATAAAGTATTACATGTACTTATAGAATCGCGTTAAAAAGTTTAAATAAAAAGATATAGACAAATCATTCAATTTAATCTTATAAAATTCAATTGCATTTTAAAAAACCTTTGTTCCTCTATAACTTATCTTAAATCTGGAAGTGTCATAATTTCTTCCCTTTTTAAAGATTTCCTCTTTTTATTAAGGCATGTTTGACTTTTGATAAAAAGAATAGATATGATTTCGTTTTACCTCCCGTTAGCTCATGAAATGCTTTAAAAACAAAACAAAATGTTAAATCATAGCCAGGTTATAATTGATGTATAACTATGAATTTGTTTCTTCAGATGTTTTTTTTTCGATTTTCTGATTTATTTTCAATTCGCTTTCGCTCAAACAGAAATAAAATATTTATGACTTGTCTTCCAAAAACTAAGAAAATAAAACACAAACACATATGTAGCAACAGTTATTCACATTGATTTATTTTATAACATTCCATATATAAACGTATGCATAAATATAGACACATAGTAATCAAAATCGTTTGATCCTGATATGATCCAATAACATACATGTACCTATTAAAATTAACCTGAAAATGTCCAAAATATAATGTTCTTTACAAGTTATGAAGACATATTCTAGTAGTTTATTCATTACATTTGAATTGATAAAGGTGTATATAATTACCCATTAAATAATAAGATCTACTCATACGCTAGAATGTCAGCTATTAAACGGTGTTAAGAAACGAGGATAAATACATTTCTGTGTATATGTATTTGAAACCATTGTTCTTAATAAATATTGGAAATTAAAATTTGGCTCCTGTTTGTAGATAATAGAAAACAACAACACGAAATACACTTTAATTACTTAAATACAATGATGTTAAAATAATAAACATACTGAGAGTACTGAAATAGATGTAAGTCATGATCAAACTATATGTTACGGTATATGACAGAATAAGATGGTTAAAGGCTAACGTTGACTTGCGAAACGGAGATATTTAATATCATATATTTACATAAGATGTACAGTTTCACTTGCAACTAGGATTGTGTTACTTTTCTTCGATCTAACATACAAAACAAACAAATACCCTCTGTATATAATGTTTTAATCTTTGAATATTCAGTTATTCTCTTACATTACCTGTCCAAAGATAATACATTATGCATGGGTTAGAAGTGAGAATTTACTGCAAAGCGTTTGAGACAATCAATGCCATGCCAGTTTGAACTGAATTCTTACGGTCAACAATTTGCATAAAATATCCTCAAAATTACATTTCCGTTTGATATATTTTAAAACTATTGTTGCAATTCTTCATATCTATAAACGGTACCAATGGATCTTGTGATTTACTCCTGGGTTTCAAGAATACTTGATTCTTGATTCAAAACAAATAATTTTAAAATAATTGATATGTATAAACAGTGCACAGAAAAAAAATTAAATGTTTTATTTTTTAAATAAAGTCGATATCAGGATATGATAAATGAGTTTAGTAAATAATGTTCTTTAAAATAAAAAAAGTAAAATAATAAAGTATTAAATCAAAATTAAGCGGTACAAAACGCTCACATAATGATCATGTACATGTTAACTAAGATACACATGTAAATACGAATGTTTCTTATACAAATAAGTAAGGGTCTGAAGCAAGTTTTTACATCTAGTCTGGCAGATTCCAAAACTGAATGTTTGTTTGTTGGTTTGATTGATTTGGGTTTTACGTCACACCAACACAGTATAGGTCATTTGGCGACGTTCCAGCTTTACTGGTGGAGGAAGACCTCAGGTGCTTTTCCGTGCATTTTTTCAGGCATGAACAGGCACCAGAGTAGAACCACCGACGTTCCGTAAGGTAGCTGGATAGAAAACTCAATGCACGTCGGGTATAGTCTAAGACCATACCTTTAAGCGGAGGTTATTCCATGTGTTTTAGCAATTTTTTTTAATGTGCTGGACATTACAGGACCTACACACAAGGCATGGGGCTAACTATATTCAAAAGGACATTAGTATATTTTGGAACAGTTGCGATAATAAGTGTCTGAATGGGTTGTTGAGAAACAATAAACATTACAATACATACATGTATTATAACACGCTTTAGACAGTAACTATATACATGTATTAGGCGAAATATAAGTAAACCAGATATTATTATAGTTAAACTGCCATATCACGTTAAAACACTGTTTTGTCCGATCACGATATGTAAGCAACGGGCATTCTGCATTATCATTGGATGGTTGACGGTCTAGGAATGTTTGTTTCAAAAGAAATATTTACAGCAGCTTACCTGCTGACGTGAACAAGTTAATATTATACACAATGAAAAAAACTTTCAATTTACGTCTATCACAAAAAATATATTAAAATATGAAAACAATCCTTATATAAATATTGTTGCAGAATATGGAACATATCTTTGTCATCAATATCCTTCCAATAGAGTATATAAAGGTCGTGATTCCATGTCACGTTTAAAATACATAAGTAACTTAGCATGTCTAACTCTCAAGGTCACATTTCACTTTGACAATACTTCCTTTAGCCCTTTCATTTAAACTAGTTTTATTTCTTATAACATAAGCATGATATAGTTTACAATATATACAAAATCTGACACAGTAGGATTAGAATGGAAGACAAGTTTAAAAGGAATGGATACAGGTTTCCTTTCAACGATCCTTTTCATGTATATACGTGTCTGAATTTCATATTATTTCAATTGTTTGTTACTTTTAGCTGTTTTATTACGAAGCACTGTTTAAAATACATTTTATTCATTTCATTTTATCGAATTTCTTGGAATACAATGCGGAAAGAGCGATTGAGTTGATTTAAGACCACGCTGAAATTCGAATTGTTTGTTTCATATATTTAATAAAGAGAAAACAATGAGATCAATAATAAGTATTTTATTTAATGTAACAAAAAAATGTTTTGCTATCAGTTTCGTTCTAGTTCCTTTGAAGTTGATGTTTATTTGTATACTATTAGCTGACTCCAAGCTTGTTATCAATATATCAAACAGCCTTTATTTTCTTATAGAAGATTTGCAAACAACTTGACATATATCATTTCTGAGTTAGACACTTCTGTTACATGAACTGACAGCATAAGATGATAAAGACTGACCTAGACTAGTGAATTGGGAAAATATAAAAAACCGAATACGGACGCTTTTCTCCTGTAAATTGAAAAAAGCAACGATGGTAATAGACGATTTTTTTTATTAGTTCTTGTACGAGAAATAATGCATAGTTATATTTAATTATAAAACTAAAGACATGATACATCCTAAAAAGCTATCAATTTTCATTATATCATTATAAAAAATATATAATCTTACAAGAAGTCTGATCTTAACACATCTGTGTTCAGCAAGGTTTTAATATTATAGTGTAATCATACATATCATGTCATATTGTGAATACTTTAGAAATATGTAATTTGAGTTTTATTTTTACATTTTAAGTCACTCGCATCGTATTTTGCTCTCAAGTTTACTAAAATAATTTATTACCCTTCCAGATTTTTTCCGCCTTTTTGATTGGATATTGATCACCCGAAAGAAATTGATATACCCGAGCCAGACGGGTAATATACACACTAAATTTCCCCGTTTGGTACCCAACGTTGTAAACAATATGCGCTGAGATGATGCGCGTACGGTTCGATTTTACGCGGTGTAAATTCCGATTTAAAAGCACTTTTTAACTGTCAAATGATAAATATTTACCAAAGTAGAGTAATGATACATATAACCATCAGTATCGAAAACAAATATGACCTTGTGAAAGCTTGATATTAATTACAAAAATGTGCGTTCAACAGTCTACTCCTTTTCTCTTGTTTACTTTCGTAAGGTACGGGAAAAATACGTCATGTATTTATGTGACGTCATGTTGTGACGAAGAGGTATCCTAAAGGGAATCTTATTTCGACGTTTCATTTGAAACAGCAATGATTTTTTAAAAAATCGTCTAAACTCGGCAGGGGAAGGGTTATAAAATTATTATTTTGGTTTTGGAGTGATATATGTGGATATATTACCTGCCAAGATAAAATATCACCCAACGGCTCGGGTGATATAAAATCTTAACAGGTAATATATCCACATATATCACTCCAAAACCAAAATAAAATATAATGTTTTGAACTAATATTGAACAATATTCACCAATGAAGAGATTATAACAATTATCAGGGCATTTAATAATTTGCAAAACTGTTTGCCTCTAGTATAAGGATAATTATGTTGTAAGGTATATAACATTTTACATATTTAAATATGGGATATAGCTTTGGAAAAATATGTATAATGTTGTGATCACAATGTAGTAAAGGATGCCTCTTTCTCATCACGGTTATTTATATATTTTTAACTATTATTTTTCTTTGAATTCCCAATCTCTTAACATATTCATATTTTTCGCCAGTTTTAAAATCTTGAATAAAAATAATAAAGCTAATATAGTAGCATCATAATCCAAAGTAGATGCTCATGTTTGCATATTTCGTCTTTACTCTTTTAACAAGACATATGTGTAAATGAATGTAAAAATCATTGTGAAGAGGGGTTATGTCGCTAAATACAGAACAAGGACCTGCCCAATCGCAAATCCTCATAAATGACAAATACCAAGTCAAACATAATTTGAGCCGCGTCATGATAAAACCAACATAATGGCTTTGCGACCAGCATGGATCCAGACCCGCGCAGTCTGATCAGGATTCATGCTGTTCGCTAGCACTTTCTCTACTTGTTATAGGGTTTGTAAGCGAACAGCATGGATCCTGATCAGACTGCGCGGATGCGCAGGCTGGTCTAGATCCATGCTTGTCGCAAACCCATTATGTTGGTTTTGTCGTGACGCGGCTCATTTCTATAATTATACACAGTCTGTTTTCACAAACATCTTTTATACAGTAACTTAGAGTATTGGAGGAAAGGTGAAAGAAAACCTAACGGGTTAAGTAACAATTCCTGTAGCTGATTGTTTAAACGTGACCATTATACATGTTGGGTGTTCTATAGGTGAACATCTTATGTGTTTATAAACACTCGTTTTCAGTACATCCGTAATCATCTAGATAAGATTCATTTTCATTTTTCATCTTAATGATGAGTTTTGTAATCGCAGTATCTTATATATTATGAATTATTTCCTATAAACAAAAAGTCACAAAAACGTGACATGTCTTCATTCTCGGGCAAAATATTCAAGCTTGTATTAAAATATGACTTATTTTCACTAGAATATTTGTTTTATAAATCACAATAATTTATATTTTCCGATTAACCTCCCAATTGTTTATTCTTGTTTATTCTTGTTTCCAATCCATTCGATTTCTGTCTGCAGAATATTCAGAATTTTCGGGGACGAAGGAAACTACTTATTTTAGGATATAACATACAAGTCTACTTAAAGGGTTCAAATATGCAAAATAGTATAATGTTGGGTTTAATACTATCAACCGAAAACAAAAGAATACAAAAGTTATTTGCAATGGTATTTAAATTTATAGATATGTCCTGTGAAAATAAGTCCATTCTAAACAATTGTCAAATGCATCATTTTGCTATTATTTTGAAATAATAAAGATATATCAGTTAGTTGTTTAATGAAGAACACTGTCCAAACTTGTAGTAGCTTACACTTTCAAGTACATGTACTGTCCATAAACAGCCTACATCAAAGCGAACCTGCAACATTTTCAATCGTTCTTTAAAGATTCTATTATTCTCTTTTTTATCGCTATACGTACATTTGTATAAGCTTCGTTTATTCCAAAAGGATGTCGAAATCTTTGAAAAGCATTATTGTTGTGTATGTGGTATTTTAATAATTTCTGCTTTGCTTAATACTATTAGGGTAGTTACAGTATAACCATGAGGATATGCTGCCTGCTTGTTAGCTTACCCGAGCTTGCTCAGGGCGAGCTTTTAGGAACGTTGAATGTCCGTCGTCCGTCGTCTGTCATCCGTCGCCCGCCCATATTTGTTCATTAACACTCTAGCGGTCTCATGTTTGCCTCATTTATCATCAAATTTGTCCGGGATGCTTTTTCTAGGTAATTGCTTGGATGAGTTTGAACATGGGTCATCTTGGATGAAAAACTAAGTCACAGGAGCTAAAAATAGAAAAAAGTTTGTTAACACCCTAGTTGTTACTGTTTTGATCCAATTAACCTGAAAAATGGTCTCAAAGTTTGTTTTGAGGATTTCTAGGTCAAGTACGAATATGGGTCACCTTGAATCAAAAGCAGGTCACACTGCACAAGTATGGAAAACATTGTTAACACTGTAGTGGTCACATTTTTGACTCAATTGTCATTAAACTTATTTTTGGTGCTTTTCTAGGTAATTGCTCGGATGAGTACAAACATGAGTCATCCAGGATGAAAAACCAGGTAACAGAAAAAATCTTGTTCACACCCTGGTGGCTACTGTTTTGTTTTAAAAATCCTGGAAATTAGTCTGAAAGTTTGTTTTGAGGATTTCTAGACAAAGTTCGAATATGGGGTACCTGGGGTTTAAAACTAGGCAATCCAACCAAGGTATGGAGAAACCTTGTTAACACTCTAATGGTCACATTTTGTACTCAATCATCATCAAACTAAATCAAAATAAAGTTTCTGTTCTGTTCCGTTCTTTTGTTTGTTGTTTTTTGTTACTCGTTTTTTTTTGTTTGTCGGTTTTTTCATTTAGGACACACGCATTCTATTCACTGGGGAACTTTACAGGTTTTTCAAGAAGTACATATCTGCAGTTGTTTCCAATTTCAAAAAGGATAAATTTCGTATACTGCAATTCATGTTTTGTGAAACTTTTAACAAGCCTAAGCCTCAAGTATTTCGGTAAATTGAATATTTGTTACCTTTAAGTGTTCTTTTTTTCCTTACATGTTTTTTCTGATAAGAACTCCAAATCATATAATGAGAGCAATTTTTGATGACCAAAACCTCAGTGTACACACCTAGTATACCTTGCATGTTTGGAAAGCTTTTTTTTAAATTAAAACTTGTCTAGAGTCAATCTTATTGTTTATTTAACTTAAGTTAAAAGTGTTTAATCTACTAAATATTACCAAACTGAGATAAGGAGCGTCTTCACTATGCGTCTTAAAAACTTAAAAGAGTAATTTTATTTTTAAGTCATACAATAATGCATATGTAACTATTACAGGCTTAGAACAAAGTTAAAAGCTAAAGTCATATAAACATTTACATAAGTACCGTCTTACTATATACAAGTGATGTGTACAATATATATTTAAGTAATGGACATACAAAAATGTTTGTTAGTTAAATATGTTCTATATAGCAAATATCAATATGCATACTTATAGTCAACTAGTTATTTCAATTAGTAATATTTTTTATTTTTTTTTATTTTTTTTAGCATATATGAAACTTGTTGAAACAGGCATTATATGAATGTAGATGTATTATACTGTGCTTGTTATAATAATACATAAAGATATTTGTATGTCTTATTTGTTGGATTGGGGCGGGTTGTGTGCGGTAGCGCTGGATGTGATATTTACACGAGTTGTTTAGACAAAAGTGTAAATATAACAGCTGGTGCGGGCGGACAGAATGTGCTTTTCCCTTACATGTAAGACAAACAAGTTTACTACTGCTTTTGTGCTTGTGTGTTAGGTCTGAGAGACTGATCTTTGCCATGTAATGTCAAATATTTGAAAATATTACATTAAATTATGAAGTAACATTGTCATTATATGTATGTTATCTGAAAATTTCTCTGAATATTGTTAAGCGTTAAAAATAATATCCATCTTCTTATGTAACACTATTTCCTGAGAAAATAATCTTTGGAATTTGTTTGTGATATATTTTTCTCATTCGCATTCGAGCAAACATCAGGCATAATGAAAAATATAAATGATATATGACATTGTGATATGTCAGGTATAATTTTCTTTTTTGGTCTTTGCGAAGCATATGGATATTCTTATTAGGTCATGAAGTTGTAGTCACTGGTGTTATTAATTTGTGCAATCAATAGCACACTTTGTAAGATGAAGTAATGCGAATAGATAGAGTATGTCATAATCAGTATTCAAAAAATTAGATCATGTTTATAACTATACTTTTACTTAGAGATTTAGAAGCATACACGATTATAACAATATGTTAGTATGTAGTAATAATTTTCAACATGTACACTGTTTAAAATGTTGTCCTCATGGGCTTTTGGCCTTCAGGATATTTTCTGAAATAAAACTTTGAAACATAAGTAGCCTGTAAAGCAAACAAGGTTAAAGGTAAACCCTAGTTCTTGTTTGTTTTAGTCATAGTAATTACAAATTTGATTTCTTGAAGAAATTGAAATTACTTAAAAATATATAAGCTTCTTTGTTGGCGGGCATCATTTCTGATGGCAACACATAATTATGTACAATGACTTCGTCTAATAAGCGGCTGCAAGAGAAGTAAAACTGCATTTTTAGTTCAATTGCTTAGGGACTTTATATTCATTTTGAGCGCGTTACTGTAGATTTATAGACGGTTCGAGTTTAAATAAGTAGAAATGTAATCACGAATGCCAGTAAACATGAGTGAGTTATAGCAAAGAGATTAATAACAAAGCAGTTTAAAGATAAACCGGGCATAAATATATTATTTTAATATATGGATAGAAATATACATTTCCATTTAAACATGCTAAAAAAAGAATACATTTTGACAAAAATATCACGAACTACATTAAGGGCAAATTGTTGCTCCTGACGCCTCTTGATTTATTGATATGACGTCATTTGACGTGTTCGCATTCATTTATTATGTTGTGCATGTATCGTATCATAATGCACTTGAATGCTCTATCTGTTTCACAAGAGCAATAGTGTGAAGCATATCAAAATAGTAATTGCAATTACCTTATTTTGCATCATTCCTGTTATTTAAGGCTTGATTACAGTTACTTTTTCAAGTTTAATTTGACGGAGGATGTGACCTTTATTAATGAAACCTCTGCGTCAATTTGATTTTACCAAATTAAATGTATTATTAATTAAGAATATGTCCATGAACATAATTCAGCGAATTTGTGTTTTTGTATCGTTATTTTCATACATGACAGCTATGTAACAATTTGATATATGCAATGTGTCAATCAAAATGATTAAATTTGTAACAAAACCTAAAATTAAATGTTTATTGTACACGGTAATTGCTGAGGTACATTTAATATAATTATAATGGAATATTTTGTAGTTAAGATGATAAATATTTTATCGAGACATGGGAGTGTAGGTATTGCAAACAAAAGAAGATATTCAAATTTAAAGCCATAATTAAACATTTACACTCTATCTAAAGCCATCATTAAACATGTTACAGTTATACGATGAATTATCAATTAACAATAAATAAAAGATTTTTAAGCTTTTAATTATCCTGCAAATAAACTCAATGAGATCATACCACTCATTCAGCTGATTAAAACAAGAATATTGTATATAAGATTATAAACAAACGTTTAGTTTTCACAAATCGAGCTTATAAAGTTATCATTTTGTGCAATCATTAAAAAGTACTGTTCATTCTAGCTTTATCACTGGTGCCTTATATTCTCGTTTATCAGCATAACCAGTTTTAATGTGTGAGAGAACCATATTACATGTAAATTAAACAGATCAAATTAACGAATAGAATAGTTTTAAAAAGTAAGAAGATATTCATACGTATATCAGTTTGTTGTTATCATTGTATATATTTGCATAAACATAATTCTGGAAACAAAGTGATCCTTCGGAAGGGAAGCATTAATCACAAAACTTCATGTGTCAAACATAACAATTTGTAATCAATATAAATCAATGTAGACGTAAATGCCTTCTGAAAATTTATGGAAACAATAAAGTCAAGAGATTTCATTATCTTATCACGTATAGCACGGTTTTAGACTGAATATGACGAATCATTTAGGCTTTCGTTTTGCTGTTTCGTCATTGCATGACCTTTGTTTGCGAAGTTCTGCCCGACTTAGTTCTCTCCGTACATTCAACCAGAACTATCAATTCGTCTGTGTAAAAGGGGTACTCTTAAAGTTTTCGTGTTTAAATGATTCGTAATTGAAAAAGTTTATTTCATGCTTTCCACTGTTTTATTGTAATATATCATATGATTATATTCTGATAAACCACTAGTGAAATTTATAAAATATAATTTTCACTGTAGCCGGACTATATCTGAATGCGGATGAAAAGAAAATCAAAACTGAATGGAATAATAGGCAAAAATAAAAGCCGCCATGCGTAAATTTTGCTTCTTTCGGAAAAGAAAGTCCATGTCACCATACATTATGTTAAAAATGTAACAACATTAGAGAAATTTAACAGAACTATATTTCAAACTTGTTGATGTGACGTCAAAATGTAATAACGTCACAAAGGAGAATGCGCGACGTTGCGCGGCAAAATCAGTAAAAAGTACTTAAATTACTTAAAACGCATGAAATAAAAAGAAAATTTATTTGTTTTACATATAAGATTTATATATATTTCATTCGTGAACACCAGCTATTATATTTTCACTTGTGGCTACGCCACTTGTAAAAATATTGCATCTGGTGTTCACTCAGTAAAATTATATTTCAATCTTACATGCAAAACAAACAAATATCCTCTATTTAATTACCATCCAGACATTATGACTGAACTCGTTTCTAAAATATATTTTAGTTATGCAGCATTTATAATCTCTTATATAATTTCTTATTTCTTTGGTCAATTGTTCATTGATTTTTCGTTTAATGTACACATTTGTATTCATCACCATAGAGACTTACACTACATCATAGCATTGAATATCACAATGACTCGATGAACGCTTCATTATGATTATTGTTTTGTTTCAATAACCAAGATCAATTGAGTGTAAAAGAATATTCAAGGCGCAAATAGTGTTTTAAACTTTAATAAATAAACTATAATGAAAAAGTATGGTGACAAAACTGACACAAAAAAAATCTGTGAAAGTTCTTTGCAATATCGACTTCTTAATTACTACTGTGGTCTATAATTATATCGTTTAATAAAGAAGGAAATTCCATATTCTTGGTTTCATTTGCTGTGAATAATAACTACATTTATCAAAGTGTGAAACAAGTATATTCTTAAAAGTACAATGATCAGTATATTAAATGTAATCCCCACACCACCGAAATAATCTAGTTACTTTAATTTGTTTTATGTCAAGGCATGGTTAAATATTACAGTACAAAACCATTAAGGAAATTACAAATTTAATCATCGGTTGCCTAAGGCGCATGCAAGTTATTAAGAGATTGCTTAGCAGGAATCACAGTTGTACGGAAGAGCATTAGTGCCAGGTGTATGTTATTTGACTTACTTATATCGAAATTTCGACTTACTAACTCGAAATTTCGACTTACTAACTCGAAATTTCGACTTACTAACTCGAAATTTCGAGTTACTTATCTCGAAATTTTGACTTACTAACTCAAAATTTCGACTTACTAACTCGAAATTTCGAGTTACTTATCTCGGAATGTCGACCTATTAACTCGAAATTTCGACCTACTAACTCGAAATTTCGACTCATTTACTCGAAATTTCGACTTATATTGCACGATTTCATTTGTTACCGGTGAAAGCAAGGATTGAATTCAAGATACTTTCTTTCGTGTGTAGGTGTTGCACATTGACAGCGCACTTATGTATTTAACAGAAAAATTAAATAGGGTCAAATTGTCCACAAATACTGAACATATCCTTCGCTTTTTGTATAAAATCACACTTTCCACATTTCCGTGTTAACCGGGTGATTCTTTTTCTAAAGCAAACATACAACCATCATGTGGAGATACAAGTCCAAAACCCACCCTTTTGTAAACTGTACAACATTCATGTCTTAAATAAGATTTAAATTGCGTGTATACGCCAGTTAGTCTGTCACGTTTCTTTATACTAATAATGTTTTGTAACATTATTATTCATTATTTACTAAAGACTTTTATTCATATTGTGTTGATAAAAAATGATAAAAGTGGAACTTGTTATATACATTGTTGAAATAATATAAAAGCATCCGATTTTACAAGAAATATAGTCAGTCCAACAAATTTGACAAAGGCCCCAGCACCCCTATTTTTGCCACTCAGCGATAATTTCCTCAGATGTCCCATATGATTAGTGAAAAGATATGTTCGAACAGGTGGGATACAATACAACGTCTGTAAAACGCCTGAACGTACGGATTAAAGGAAGCCTTGTGTTTGTTTAGGTCAGGCGTGTACATGCCATTACTAAGTTTAAGTTTAACTTTAAAAGTTTGTCCAGGCATTCCGTTTCTCCATCTCCATCGTTCAACAGCACTCCCTACTATATCTTACATTTTCTAAACTCTTGGTAACTCATAAATTTGGCCATTCTAGTAACATTAATAAGTCGAATTTCGAGTTAATAAGTCGAAATTTCGGGTTAGTAAGTCGAAATTTCGAGATAAGTAACTCGAAATTTCGAGTTAATAAAAATGATACACCTGGCACTAATGCTCCTCCGTACAGTTGTGTCACAATTTAGAAAATTAAAGTAATTTGGAAAGTATCGTTGTATAGATATTAAAAGTCGTTTGTTAAAAGACGACATTTAAGAACACAATGTTGCTAGTTGAAATGAAATGCACGTGAAAGCAATTACCAGAATTGTTTAAGATTTGATATCAGTTTAATTATACTGCGAATCTGTTGACTTTAATAATATTGCTTATATATAGCATTTATTGAAACAGGAAGGGTATCATTTTGTAGTGCATAATGTTTAAGATGTTAATTTGGATAAGATAAACTGTGATAAAAGACTTACTTACGACAGAAGTTAAATGTGAAAAATAATATGAAACGTAAACCTTCAGCAAAAATGGAAGTAGCTCTCGCTAAAAAATATTGAATACCACAACGTTTGCATCCATTTCATTTTGCCATGAAGAGATTCATTTTAATATTTATGATAAAAGTAAACAGAAAAGTGCTGTAAGTGTAATGCAGGCTTATAACATCTGATGCCATTTCTAAATTTTTAGCTTTACCATTGTTTTCTCGTAGATCACATGCAGTTGTTTTTCTTTGGGACCGAACTTCGTTTTTTATTGAAGGTTCCATGATAACCACCGTATGCACACAGTAATAGTTTGTAAATTTACAATTATAACATTTCAGCTTGAACAGCTCTGCTTGAACAGGGGATAGGAGGTGTGACTGACAGCCAAACGTTTACACTGCTGTAAATAAACATGCTCAACTAACACAAGTAACTGTAAACACTTTGGGACAGATACATAAATCATTACAATTAACAACAATGTTGCCTTTGATCCGCTCAAAACACATTTCGAATTATATACATCCATTACATTCGTAGAATTTAACAAAAGAGTAAAATCGCGTAGATTATTTCTATTGTTCATTTCTTGCAGTTGATCGTCGTTATAAATGTGTGTTTTCATAAATAAATACACATACGTACAGTTGCTTATCGTTATAAACGTATTTTTTCATAAAAAATACACATAATATGAAAATGTCTTAAAACAGTGTTTGTGTCGTTGTTTGAAGTTTTTGGGCTACGTCATATCATGTGATATGACACAAACCCACCCAGAAATATTGCAAAGCCCAATTCTTTACTTGCTTAGATTTATATATGTCTCAATGAAATGTCTACATTTATAATTTGAAGCAGAAATTTATTTTTGTATTATTGGCCATGCAATTATGTAAGACATTTTTCTGAATAAATATAGGTGTAATTAATAAGATACGTTTTTTTATATTGTGAAGAAGCCCCATTCTTAGTGTTGTGTTCAATACCTATTTATATAATCACCAAATTAATTTGATTTTGCATGTTTCTTATGCTTATGTTTATACTTCTTTTGTTGTAAATATTGCATGTAGATTTCGTTGCCATGGTTTAACACTGTTCACTATTTCGGGGAGAAAATGTGTAAGTGACCGGATAGCTCAATCGGTAAAGCCGAAAAAAGTATCCCGATGTTCCCGAGTCCCGGTCAGGTTGAATATTGAAATTTTATGACCCCTACCGATTTCGAGGGTCATTATGTCAAAGGCAAATATCACAGTGACACGTGTGTCAATATCAGATAATCAACTTGTTGCTGTTGTTCAATACTAAACGGTTATAATTTTCTCATTTATTTGGTCGTATATTTACATTTGTCTATTTTCTGGTATCACTTGATTGTTTTATACATTTGAAAGAAAGGAATTTTCTAGTATTAATATTTTAATAAAGCAAAAAGGTGGATTTACCTTATTCTGACCATTGAAATGTATATTTTTCTACTAGATTGCCAAGAAACTGATTAATGTAAACATTAGAGTGAACATTATTTTGACTGTAATAGGACATTGGCGCCTTACTCTCGGATAAATGAGCATTGTGAATGTTGCCATTAAAGGAAATATCTATCATTTATCAAACGAAAATAGCCAGAAATCTTTTGTAATTGATTGATTATATCCTTTTAATATAATTATGTTAGATTCTAGTGATAATATACTAGTGTATGTATTTGATATTGCATCTGCAGTACAGAAACATGCAAACTATATCATGATATAAAAGAAGAAGTTTAATATACTGTTACTTAAACCAAGTGCTTGAATAAATTGAATCATCTTTAAATGTATTATCTATGTTTAAGTATAACGCAATATTTATAGATTGTAAAGCTTTCTCATTGCAACAAGGGTCCTATTTTAAAGATAATTCGTGTAATTTCGCTGGATATTTAAAATAATTGTTTTATTTTCAAATGAATGTAGGAACATTTATGTTGATAAATGTAGCAATGTTCAGTTCAAATAGGTAAGTAAGTCAAAGAAGCCTTAAGCCTGGGCATTTCTTATTTAAGTTCTTACGTCTTAACCATACCATTTCAAGAAGACAATTAATTGCGTGTTCTTATTATGTTTTCATTGTCATAAAGGGAGGGATTGGTGAAAATTACATAACAAATCCATTGGCATTGTAAAATAATCATATTATCTTACATAACTCATCTTGTTGTCAAAAACAAAGTGTTTAAAATGTTATACAGAAATATTATTTAAACTGTCATAAGGCATAAGACAGATGTGCTTTTGGATGTAATATGTATAAACATGTAATATATAAATAAATGCAACAAATGTATATCATATTGCATAGGGGGTTATGATAAAGTAATAACGAATAGATATTTATTTATTTGAAGAGGGAATAATCATTAAGTTGTTAAAAAGGGAACACAAAATTACCCGCATTGTACCATCGTACTATTTAAAACGTGTGGTTAGATGTGATAGAAATAAGTTTCTACTACAAGAAATTGTTTCCCTGAAGTTTGCTCACGAGCAAAATACAGTCATATTTGATATATGATCGTCTGTTATCTTCATTGTTAAGAAATGTTCATGATTATTTCAAGTTACTTTTATTTTCAAATTTTGATGGAATATCAGCATCTTTTGGAAGCGATTAAATGTGGTACTTATGGCTCTGGTTGTAATTTAAAAATGTTTGTATCTTACGAACAAAATAAATATATTTTCTATTGAACTGTTTTTAAATACTTACTCGTTAGCATTTTAAATGTACTTGCAAATAGGTAAAAAAATCCCTTTAATATACTTGTACATGTAAACACTTAAAGATGGAACTGACTTGTAACACATTTTGGGATGTCAATATTATAAGTTAATGTTACTTAGCCAACTGTGTAAAACCTGGAAATACTGCATAATATGCAGGGTTGTCAAACAGTATATTGGTGGTAATAAATCAATTTATATTCCTGGTGGGTAAGAAGTGGAACATTTGAAAGTAAATCATACTGACACATTCATCTTAGTCTTACTAGAAAAATACCACTAAATAACTTTGATTTTCATAGGTTCTATGTTGCGATAAGAAGGCTTCACAATCGAATAACATAACAGAATAGTTAAACATGAACAATGAATTTAACAATGAATTATTTTATTCAAAAACTTGGTTCAAGTAACTATCTTAATATTTTCTTTTATTACATGCTTTTTTGCATTGTGTATAGTTCAGGTGCAAGAAAAAAACTATATTAACACGAGTGTAACATATTTTAAAATGAATGCAATTAATCAATCAAACGAGATTCCTTGCTACTTCCGGTTGATAAACGATAGATATTTCCTTTAATGGCAACATTCCCAATGTTTAGAAATCCGTCAGTCAGGCGCCGAAATCCTATTACAGGCAAATTAATGTTCTCTGTAATGTTTACATTAATCAGTTTCTTGGCAATACAAGTAGAATAATATAAATTCCGTTCGTCAGAATAAGGCAAATCCATGCGTTACTTTAAATTGAAAACTAGACGTTTCTTTCCAAATTAATACAACCTTGAGGTGATATCAGGAAATAAAGAACTTTTCATATAACAAAGAATAAAAAATCAATAAACGCTAGAGCATTATAATCATATAATATTGAACAGCGGAGACAAGTTATTGGTCGGATATTGATAAATGCTTCCGATCCCTTTTTTCCAGATATTAACACAAGTGTCACTTTGGCATTGCCCTTTGACATAATGACCTGCAAAATCAGTAGCGGTCATTTTCAGTTTTGTCAAATTGAATGAATTAAGTCCATTAAGAATGCGTATAAGCAAGATAAGCTTGTGTATAAATTCGACTAGCGGGCTGTCAGAAAAGCATAAATGTCGTTTATCTTAAGATACTGATGGCAATTTAATTAAGCATTAAAAGTAATCTCACAAAAAAGTTTTACTACGAATCCATTCATTTATTCCAATACTGTATTAAAACATTCTATCAATTGATAGTCCCTTCATTTTTGAGATATGCTGTTTAACTAAACTCAAAGTAGTATTGAAAATTCAGAACTGTATAACATAGTTTAAGTAAATTGTTCAATACTAATCAATAAATGAAAAGAAGGATTTTGCATATTTTAATTGATGTGACAAACTAAAAAAAATCTTACATATACATCAAATTCATAAGATACATTTGCATGTTCTAGAATGCATTTATTAGCATCAATAAGGAAGACAATAAATCCTAGCCCAAATATATTTTTATCATCATAAAAATGGTGGCGAGACTAGTAACAACGTATTTTTTATTTGTTTATACAAGGTCTGTCAAACCAAACATTTCATACGCATCGTTCCCCAATATAGACGTCAGTTTTGCATATTAAGCATATCATTCCTATGATCGCAAAAGGGAATCTCTTTTCTAGGTAGGTGTTATTGTAAAAAAATAATATTTTTCAGTGATGACCTTATTAATAAAGGCTAGACATGTAGCCTAAGGTATTATAATTACATGCAACGATGTTGTGTTGTTAAAATACTAAATGTTCTTTTAATAATAAGAGCTCATTTTTCAATTGTTCTTCATTTAATTATTTCTTCTAATAGTCGTAATGCCTTGTTTTTATTTATTATATAATATAATAGTTTCAACACTAAGTATACGCAACTGCGATTCAAAAACACTGCTTCCCATTTTGAATCATTGTACAAGTATTACCATAAGGTATCTTTTATCACGTGCATACTTATTTTCATTGCGTTAGACTTTTACCACTTCATAAAGAATCATAGAAAGGTATTATCTTTTAAATGGTACACAAGTTTCGATACTCAGCGTATTGAAAGTCTCAAGCGGAACACTCAAACGAGACTGACAGATTTCGTGACTTTCCTTAAATGGATTTGTGTATCTGATTTACCAGAACAAATTATGGTTTTTTGATCAATGACAACAATAAACTGTCAAGTGAAATCCTGAAGCCATTGTAATTTATCATTTTATAATGATTTTGTTTTTTGTGAGGCGATAATTCTTAAAATGTATGTTTTAATCAAATAAATGTGTTGTTTTTTTCCCCTTAACCTTTTGGGATTATTCAATAAAATTGCATACTAAAGTAAATTAAACCATTCATGATCAAAGCATTTTTTCTCTCAACAGGCAAATAAAAAGTTGCTTCCATGCACGCCTGTAGCAAATTTGTGCTAAAAATTATGTCACTGTTCTGTATAAAATAACAATTTGAATAATATCCATTTTGATTTAGTAAGATTCCTTTTACTTTTTTATACTGTTTAATATTCCTCTTCATTAATGAATTTCGATCACATCAAAACACATTTAAATAATAATAATGAAAAATAATGATTGTGGTTTACCATTTCGAGTTCTAACATTTTGCAGATATATATAATTAGATGAAATAAGCTTCTTGGCATTTAGCAAACAAATTTTTTTCTCAAACCATGTAATTAATGGACTTCTGCAAAATTGTAAATTATAATGGAAATATTTGACCGTTACCCTTCTGAACCGAAAGTGTCCTAATCACCAGTATAAAGAGTCTAAAGGCAATCTGCAAACGTATCTGTGCTGTCTGGCAAGTTTCTATACTTCTGAATAATTGCTATACTACTGAACATTTATTTTTATCTTAATTACTGGATACCTCTATGTGTAGAACCCTGAAAATTTGTAAGAAATGCAGCCTAATAAGAAACTTTAATAAGAAACTAATAAAATATGATAAACAAGATTAACATGGAAAGGCGGCGTTCAATGGACGCAACCCCAATACGAACAAGAACCAGTGGCAAGGAACCCAATCGGACCCCAAACAGAAACAGGACAGGGCACAAGAGAAAATGATCATAAATAATTTGTAACTGTTGATGAAACCAAAAACAAAACCAAAATTATGATAAGGAAAATGCAGGTATTATTTTTTCATCGATTGTCTTGCTAAATTAATTAAGACAATCTTTAAATAACAAAATAATAGTTTAAACATACAATTTTGGTCATAGTTTTACTGTTGTATAATACTTAGAAAATGTTATTCAAACACGTACGGACATTAGGTATATTCTATTCATAATCATTCACGGACAACACATGTTAGGTGCTAACCTAAAATGTTTCCACTTTTGTTCAAACATAAGTCACACTTAATGTCTAAAGAGCAGAAATATTATCAAGTAGTAATTACGTAGTGTTAAGAAAGTATTTCCATATTTGTCACATTGTGTTTCGCATATGTCAGGGCAATTAATCAATCGCACGTGATATCGTTTTATTTTCGTTTGAAGAAATATATAATTTTATTAAGTCTGCTATAGCAACATTATCTATGATAGGCCGTCAGTAGAAGCCTTAACCCAACATAAAACACAATTTGATATACATGTTTTTATACTATAAACTCAATTTATGTTTGTTTCTTTTTCGTTGTTTTTTTCTGAAATGTTGATATGATTAAAGACAAATGTCCTAACAATTGTGCTGAATATTGCATTAAATTATAATGTTGATATTTTGCCAACAGAAATAACAACAATCATTTCTAAAATATCCAGACGATTGAAAATATCAATAGTTGTTTTGCTATTTATAGAATACCTGCTTATTACTGTGTGTTTGGAAAAAAGTAAAACCTAACGCGTGTGTGCCAACATAAGAATTGGCTTCCAACATTCCTCTAGTCGTTGTCCTAGTTTTTTCAGTCTTTAAATGTTTTATCAAACGAAAACACCCACGATAATGGTGTTCAATGTGTGCTAATACTACAACACTGTATTTGGTCTAGGAATTTCCTTAAACAGAACCCAAAAAGATAAAAACTGTCCATCAAACGAGAATAATGAGAAGAAGATCAATTGTTCTCGTTAATGGAAGTAGCATTGTTTATTTCAAAGCCAGCCGTACTTATATAATCAAGAAGGCTATTGTTTTACTTATTTCATGGTTGAATTTCATAGAAAAAGATGTTTGTCCGCTATAGGATTGAAATTCGAAAATAATCTCTTGATTATTAGAGACACAATTATAGAAAGAGTGTTAACTTTCAAAAAGTTAAACATTAAAAATAAATGAATAATAAATTAGCAGTTGTATACACGTGCCACTGTTCAATCAAACCGGGCCTCCAATATCTTAAATTTCACCGGTTTATGCTGATTATGCTTAAACGGCTATCCAGTAAACTTAGTCTAGTTAATGATGAATGTTTTCACAAAGGCTACTGACACTATTAGAAACTAAGGTTAACAAATATAAAAAGAAACTTATAAACTCTAATGTGTCCATTTTGACTATTTGGAAACATCTATTTCTAATTAATTGTAGATTTAAGATAACTTTGTATAAACGTAATGTTATGAATATCCCCGTTTTACTAAATCCAAGACTGAGATAGACTACATTTTATATTTTATAATTGTGCCTTTTCACATTAAGAACAATGCACATGCTAGTTTCTTAATTTATAATAATCTATAATATGTAAGAAACAATCATTATTTTATTTCTTACTATTTTAACTGTTTGTATCGAAGATTTCCCTTTTAAACGTCAGAACTTACTGAGTAAACAGTTAAAAAAAAATGTTCAAATTTTATAATTATACTATAATTGATGAACATACATCATATTATAATACCCTTTTCACTTTATTATTTAATAACTTTAATATGAATTAATTAAATGTTACATAAAAATAAAATGTTGCATTTTTACTTATGTTTATGCATGTATAGACACGTGTCTCAAGAATGAAAATTTGCATAATCATAAATTGTGTATTACTAGAAAGTAAAAAGTCAATTTAAAGAATAATAAAGCAATTAAAAAAAATGTTTTTTGCCATTTTGGAATCGATTGCATTGTCCCTACGAGACAAGTAAACTTTAGAGATAAAGTAATAAGTCATAAAACAATGTAAAAATCGTTTAAATTTGACCTTTTTCGCCTTTTTGTATAATGAATTATGATTTACAAAATGCTATCCTTTATAACTCAGAGTGCCTTGTTCATTTCGACATAGGCATATTAGCAATAATTTGTCGAATTCGTAGATATTTGATTTTAAAACAAAGGCTTTCATTTGGAATCAAATGTCGCACTACCTGATATGTATTCTGTGAACACTAAAACTATTTATCATCCTCTTTAAAACACTGAAAGATCTATATGTTCAGCTAATGAAAAAAATAATGTCAAAGCTCTATGTGACATTTTGAATTCGTAGGCTTGTCATTTGAAGCAGTCCCTATGCGAATCAAAATATGTCACTTTAATATATTTGAGGCTACTCATATAATCTGTTTAGAATAGATAACAATTCTTGTTGAAATATCTGACAGTCCTAGAATTATTGCCAAGCTGTGTGCTAGTGCAGTTAAGTCGTGTGTTTAATGCCAATGGAATCCTATCATCAATGAAATAATTAATCGCTACTACTAGCAAATTTACCACTACAATGTTTATGCACTATAGAGTGGTTTGTAAATTACTAAATTACAGAAATAAACCGCTTATACCATCTTGAATTCTTAAAGAGGAGATAACTCTTGAATTAAAGATGCAATTTCATAAAAAATTTTCAGCTCTTTTTGACTAATCACAAATATTGTTATATTTGCCATGTTTTAAGCCTATTGTTGCCAAGGAAACTGATATTTTTTCAAAATAGGACGAACAGATAAGACATGCATAATCTCAACACTGCTATCTACCCATATGTCAAGTTTCATAAAAATATTTCCAGTACTTTTTGAGTTATCACTGGATTCAGTTTATGTGTAAAATTTGCCATATTTTCAGTCTATGTGTTGCCATAGCAACCAGAATGTTCAACGTAGGAAGAAAAGAAAAAGACGTGCATAATTCTAACACTGCTATCTACCCATATGTCAAGTTTCATAAAAATATTTTCAGTACTTTTTGCTTTATCACTGGATCCAGTTTATGTGTAAAAGTTGCCATATTTTTAGCCTATTTGTTGCCATAGCAACCAGAATTTTCAACATAGGAAGAAAAGAAAAAGACATGCATAATTCCAAGACTGCCATCTACCCATAAGTCAAGTTTCATAAAAAAATTTCCAGTACTTTTTGAGTTATCACTGGATCCAGTTTATGTGTAAAATTTGCCATATTTTTAGCCTATTTGTTGCCATAGCAACCATAATTTTCAACATAGGAAGAAAAGAAAAAGACGTACATAATTTCCATACTGCCATCTATCCATATACCAAGTTTCATAAAAATATTTTCAGTACTTTTCAAGTTATCGCGGGATCCAGTTTTGTGGACGGACGGAGTGACGAACTGACAGACAGACGGACGGACGGACGGACAGACGGACGGAGGGTAAACTTAAAGTCCCTGCCATATTTTCAGCCTATCTGTTGTCATAGCAACCAGAATTTTCAACATAGGAAGAAAAGAAAAAGACGTGCATAATTCCAAGACTGCCATCTACCAATATGTCAAGTTTCATAAAAATATTTCCAGTACTTTTTGAGTTATCACTGGATCCAGTTTATGTGTAAAATTTGCCATATTTTTAGCCTATTTGTTGCCATAGCAACCAGAATTTTCAACATAGGAAGAAAAGAAAATCATACTGCCATCTATCCATATACCAAGTTTCACAAAAATATTTTCAGTACTTTTCAAGTTATCGCGGGATCCAGTTTTGTGGACGGACGGACTGGCGGTCGGACAGACAGACGGACGGACAGACGGACGGAGGGTAAACCTAAAGTCCCCTCCGGTAAACCGGTAGGGGATTAATAACTGTTTAACTTTCTTTATAAGAAAATGATTGCTAAGCTTTTTGTTTTGTGTTTCTGCTTTTCTGTTATATGGGCGTGTATTTAACGAAAAAATGATTTTCAAAGCAAGTATGACAGCTTCATTTATACATAGACTTAAGGCTGATTTCATCTCCATGTTGTTGCTTAATGTCATGATATACTGGTTAATTCACCGACTATTATAAACAAATTCCAATACTTCATTATAAGCAAAAGTACATTGGATAGTTAATTGCTTCTACAAATCTATTTCCTAGTAATCTAAATTCATCAATAACACCCAGCTGAGATCATCGTGCATGCTGATTGTGTAAGTGATCAAACGCTTCAGGTCTTAATAGAATCTCACTGGAATCATTACTGAAGCAAAGCATTATTTTTGTTTAATTTTCCTTTCAATTTTATACTTATTGTTGATTGTATTTGCTAACAGCGATTTGATTTGGCAGTACCGAACACAAGAGCGGACAGCGAAGATCAACAAGGGAAACAATCAGTCATACAAAATCTCCAGCCACAAACGACCACTGAAACAGCACAATGACATCGTGGTTTCAAAAATGAACGGGAAAACAACATAATGGATGGAGAATATGAAATCTGTAACAAGAGCAACATTTACGACATGTGGCCCCAAAATTCAAGGAACATTTAAAGGGAAAGGGCGAACAAGTGGGATGTGTTGTTATGGTGGCAGCAAATGAAAAATGAAAAACGTACAGAAACAGAAAAAAATTATGAGTATGAGTTACCTATATGCGTGATTTAAGTACAGAAACATATACAGTTTCTTGTTAACAACCGGTCATTTATAACATTTAAACCACTTTTCAATGCACATCTGATACCATTTCCTTGACACGTCTACCATTTGTTCTAAAAGCTTTGAAAATTGTTGAATACAATATTCCATTACATTTCATCTTAAGTGCTTTTTCTTAGTTATACTTTTATATATTGTTTTAGTTTAAAGCAGGAAATAACACTTGTTTTCATTGATTTCCACTGGTTTGCATACCATACAACCATACTAACTAAACATAAAATTGCTGATATGTTTAATAGACTTCTACCCACATTTAATAACAGCATTGTTTATTAATTTAGTTAACACAGTAAAATTGTACGTGAAAAGTTGAATAAGACATCATGTTGTTCCTGATAAAAGTTTACAATTAACACTTATTCTCATTGTGTTTATACCCTTTTACAAGTATTATTTAAACTAAACAACGTGCCATTTTATGTTCTCTACTTTAGGGATTTACAAGAGTCGTCAAAATATGTGAGATAGTGATAAATGCCAAGTACATGTTCGTGTGGCATTGCAACTCTCTCCACTCTCATTGCATATATCGCATAATGTTAATTTTAACAGCATGTCTTTCTAAAGCCAGTAGCTTTTCATTTCCCAAATATAAAATGGATATTTATTATAAGTTATAGCTTGAACATTGCTGTTAGTTTAGATTGTATCAATTAGATACTACGCTAACGTTTTTGTTGTATTTTTGACAGCATATGGGTTTGCAAAAAAGGACAAAGCTAAGTAGTCTCTAGTTATTGAGAAAGTGATAAAAGTAAAGTACATGCTTTTGAGGCCTCGCAGTAACAGTAACAAACAATTTGAACAGCATGTACATTTAGCCAGGGCTAGGAATTTATCTGATGGACTGATCAAAAGACGCTTCTTACAAATAAGAGTTGTTTTTTATACAATTTCACTACAATTATTATGAAGGATTGTTTCAATAATGACAATATCTGTAAGAAAAGAAAACTCATTTGCCTTTGTCTCTCGTATCATTAATATAACTAGATAAAATAGCTTGTTATTATATTTGTCTAGAAATTTGCTATTTGCTGTATGACAAACCATCCTTTCTTTTGAAATTAGAAACATTATCAGTACAATTTAGGCATATTATACGAACCTTTTACTATCAGACAAGAAAAAATGTTTTTAAATCTAGACAAACATCACAGTTTGTTAATGTCAAGCAAATGCACATATCAATATTAGATTTATTATCATTACTACATAAAAAGACAAAACCATTACCAGAGGGCTTAACCACTCTCAAAGCCTATTATTATGAAATCATGATCCAAATAATTGCTATTTTCCGCTAGAGATGTCATGTAAGATAGTACAAGGAAAGCTTGAGGATTTTATCCCGACATGTCTAGAATTTACTGATCTTTGAACTGAATTATAGGGCATCCTTTTGAGTCAATCATAACTAAATACTGTATATGGAATAGAGTATACATATAAAGAATAACTTAAACTTATTTCAAACAGATAGTCATTGTAACAGTTATAAAATTCGATTTCTTTCGAGCATTCTTAATATAGTCAAAACCAAAACAATTACCATACAAGACAATGATTATGCCATCTTGGAAATGTAAACAAATGAAGTCTATCCAAGAATCACTATAAAATCATCAGATGTGTTACACGAACCTCAATTACATCAAACAATCATTATTTGAATTAATACGTTTATCAGCATACAAAAGCAGGACTTTCACAAGATCAAAGAAAATGTACGCAGACTTAGACATATTGTACTATAATATCACCGTGTATATCCTGTAACGCAGGAAAGTGAAAATAACGCACGATTCGTACAATAAGTAACGCAGAATTGTGCAATAAATGGCGGATACCTGGCAGAATTTCGAACGCGATAAGAAAACTGGCCAATATTATTTTTATTTAACCGAACTGTAAAAAATAAATAGCTGTATACGGCTTCAAAGACCTTACATCATCAAGATTATTTCCACGAAATTGTTTTCTTTTCAAGATCATTCGTGATAATGATGACTTGACTACCGTTTTGAGCGAGATTTTTGCTTTTTGTCGACTCTTATAAGTACAGCAATGCATATTATACGGTATAATCTCGATTTTAGGTAGGCAAGTGGCATTTACTAAACTTCTGGTGATATATAAATTTGAAAAACTCTCATAAAATGGAATCCAAGTCGTTTTATGAGGTAACGCCGATGAACGTGAATAGTGCTTCGCGGTAAGGCCGGAAAATTTGATTTTTTTTCATATATGATACTGAACTGTTACACAGGTTTAACGTCATTAATCGGCGAGTATCAGCACACTTAAATATATTTTTGTAGGGGGTAACTGTAATTCATTTTATACAAATTTATTTTAGCACCTGACTAGAACCACCGACGTTCTTTAAGCTAGCTGGATAGCTTCCTCACATGAAAGAATCCAAAGTCCCTGTCGGGATTCAAACCCGAAGCGATGAGGGGCAATTGGTTTGAAGTCAACGACCTTAACCACTCGGCCACGGACGCCCCTGAAACACATCTCTAGTAGCTCTCCATATACATGTACATTTAGTTAAGAAAGCAAAATATATTCAACCTATCTGTAGTCTATGTGACCTTTTACCTGGTAAATTTATGAAATAGATTTGCTCAGTTGTGAACTTGGAACAGTTCATTCAAAGTCTGAAAGATTGGTATTAGACATTTAATGTATTTGTACAAATGAACTACCTGAGTGGGCAAATGGTCACTCTGTATGGATGTGACCTGACTCTGTACAGGTGGCTTTTTTGGGTCATTATTCCTGCTAGTTTTGTAAACGTCTATAGTAATGTCAGCATAAACTCTTACGGTAGATTCATATGATTTTCCCATGTGCACCAGACAGTTCTAGCAAATTTCATACACTACATTGATCCAGGGACACGTTATATGTTATATTGAAATGTTCCTTTATATGTTGATTTTACTAGTATGGGTTCAAGTTGTGTTTCGGTTCGACCTATCGACTATATGTCTAGCAGAATTAGTGACGTGCTCGTATGAAATAGCGCGTAAGATATAAATAAGCAAAAAAAAAAAAAAAAAAAAAAACATAAATAAAATAAAATAAAAAAAATAATAATAAAAATAAAATATATGGTTTTCTCATCTAAAACTCTCATGATAAATTTTAAGCGCTATTCCATAGAACGGAAATTCGTTGTTGTTTATATGCATTTTAGGACAGGTAATTCTTGAACAATACTGCTGATAAACTGAATATTATTGCCGTATCTGCATGCATAATTATGTAGAATTTCGTTACAAAAGTACGCAAGACGTGGTGGAAATAAAATGTCCGTATTTTTAGTCGGTGACCCTCTATTTTGTTTTATGCATTAACCTTGCGTTTACATTTTAAGGACGCTTCGAAGAAAAATAAATCAAAAATTATGTCAGGAATATTCTAAAAAGCGGTTTTAAGGTCGAAAGATGTGGTTAAACTGAACGTCAAGTTTAACGCATAATTGGCAATATTTTTACCATTGTTCAAACATTTTCCGGCGTAAAACGATAAATATTTTATCAGCATATAAAAAATAATGTTCTTTGAATACTGTAGACTTTATATTTTATCTGCCTATGGCGTTGTGTTACACATAACAGTTGCCAACGATACGCAAATACATCAAGTTCCAAAAAAAGGCTTTGATGGTCAACGTTGATGTCATGTGTACAAACAATGGTTAACACTATTGGAATAAACTGAACGGAATCTAACCTGAAATATGATCCACTTTTCGCATTCTATCTTAAGTGCGCGCGATACCGCAAACAGATCATGTTGCAGGGCCTGTTCATGTAAGGTAATAGAAAGTACAAGGATTGCACAACCCTAAACCCTACCCTGATAAGGGCATAAGTAGAATTAAAATGTTTAAAAACGGCAAAGATGAAATAATAAAATATCTACATAATTTTATGTGCATTTGAAGCTATTCAATAATTCTAACACTTGTTTAAGTTGTCGTTATCTCTGTTCAATTCATGAATTATAAACGTACAAAATGAAGAGTTAATCATTTGGTTATCTTATCAATCATGAGTTGGACATGACAGTGCAAAAGTTGTCATATACGGATTTTAATCTTTTCTTGATGACATTTACGTCAAAACTTTAGAATTAAAAAGAACACATGCATTTTTTATCGAATTTTCATTACAGGAAGCATTCAAAGAAAACCAGTGTCAATATCTAATAACGAAGAATTCAGATCGTTAATCAAGAATCTTACTCTAGCGGATGATATACCGACTGAAGAATACACCGATTCTATTGATTTGCTGTTGGGAAATGATTATTACTTAGATATAGTGCTAGGACATAAAATAGAAATTCAGCCAGGCTTATACCTCTTGTCATCAAAACTTGGTTGGATTCTTTCAGGAAGAACAAGTGAAATCGATGACAGCGTTACTGATGCCAATGTGCTCATTTTATCATATGGCAATAACATAACAAAGACACAAGTGTTTACAGTAGACACATGTGTTCCAAAATTACCTGACATAGAAGACTTTTGGAATATAGAAACAATAGGATTGAAAGATAGCACAAATGAAAGAACTGAGGATGATCAAGCGATAGATAAGTTCAAAGAAAGTCTTGTGTTCAAAGATAACAGATATTATGTCAAGTGGCCGTGGAGAGGCGACAATTATGAAATTCCAGAAAATCGTCCTCTAGCTTTTGGACGACTTAAGTCATTAGTGAAAAAGTTCAAAGATAACCCAGATGTATTACAGAAATATGATTCTGTGATTCAAGATCAGCTTGAAAAGGGCATTATAGAAAAGGTTGAGACCTCTGAAAAGAATGGACATATTCATTACTTACCCCATCACGCAGTGATAAAGCCTGGCAAATCAACAACAAAGCTGAGAATTGTGTATGACGCGTCAGCTAAATCAAAGGTTGAAAATAATAGTCTAAACGACTGCCTTTACAGAGGACCCGTGCTTTTGAATGACTTGTGTGGAATTCTGCTAAGATTTCGACTACATAAGATTGGTATTGTTTCCGATATAGAGAAGGCTTTCCTCCAAGTTGGGTTGCAGAAATATCAAAGAGATGTCACTCGTTTCATATGGTTAAAACATATTGAACACCCAGACATATCGCAAAATCAGATACAAGAATACCGGTTCTGTAGGATACCCTTTGGAATTGTGTCAAGCCCTTTCTTATTGGGAGCAACAATTGATTATCACTTGGAGTGCTATAACAATGAAATCGCCAAGAAACTGAGAGGAGATATTTATATGGACAATGTTGTAACGGGAACAGTAAACATTGAAGCTGCGAAAGACTTGTATATTAGGTCCAAAAGAATTTTCGACGATGCCAGCATGAATCTTCGCGAGTGGGCGTCTTACAACAGAGACGTGACGGAAAGTATTCCACCTGAAAACAGAGCAAATGTAACTGTGATTAAAGTGTTAGGTCTTGAATAGAACAGACACAAGGATACATTGGCGATACAGAAAGTGAATAAATCGACAACTCAGTGTGTAACTAAGCGTGTCATTTTGAGCAAAATTGCCTCTGTATTTGACCCTCTAGGTATATTTGCACCAGTTACGCTTAGAGTAAAAGTACTCATTCAAACACTGTGGAAGAAAAAAGTCGATTGGGACCAGCCAATTGACGAAGAAGACATTGTTGTATGGCATGAAATTCAACGAGATCTCAGTGAAATAAGTGAACATGCCACCCCACGATGCATTGTAAGTGAAAGTGATAACAAAAATGTTCGTGTGTGTTTCTGTGATGCCTCTACCAAAGCATACGCTACCGTTATATATTTGATGCAGAAAGGGAATTCACAACAGCACATCGAAATAGTATTTTCAAAGTCTCGACTTGCCCCAACTTCAAACATCAGTATTGCACGACTTGAACTCCTTGCTGTACTTATAGGGGTACGATGTTTAGCCTTTATACAAGAGCAAATAAAGATGCAAATTGACGAAGTTCATTTGTTCTCAGATTGAAAATATGTGGATAAAACATGCGCAACACAAACATCTTTTGGAAGTTTATGAGTCTATCAGAGGAAAGAAAAAATGCAAATTACAGCAGCAACTTGGTGTGTTCATTGATATAAACGGCCTTTTGAGGTGCAAGGGTCGTTTAGAAAATGCTTGTTTAACGGAGTCTTCTAGACATCCGTTACTGCTACCTCGCGATGATCCTTTAACAGTGTCAATTGTCGAAAGGGAACATAAGCATTTGCTTCACTCAGGTGTGTCTCAAACACTTAGTCAACTTAGATATCGTGATACCCAGCGGAAGAGCTACGGTACGAAAAGTTCTTCATAAGTTCTTAGTGTGTCATTGAGTTGAAGGCGGAGCGTATAAAATGCCTCTTATGGCTCCGTTGCCTCGTTCAAGAGTTACAAAATCAACACCTTTCAGTCATATTGGATTGGATTATCTCGGACCATTATACATAAGGGACAAACAAACCATAAAAAAGGTGTGGGTATGCCTATATACATGTATGGTCACGCGTGAAGTTCATCTGGAAATGGTGAAAGACATGACAACAAGTGCATTTTTAAACAGTTTTCGCAGATTCATAGCATGCAGAGGAAAACCGCAAGAGGTCATCAGTGACAATGCGTTACATTTTAAGCTGGCAAAACGTACAATTGAGTTGCTATGGAGTTCAAATTTGAAAAGTGATGATGTTTAAACCTACAGTTCATGTGAGGGTATTAAATGGCGGTTCATTGTAGAAATCGCTCCATGGATGGGCGGCTTCTATGAAAGACTTGTTGGTTTAACTAAAAGAAGTTTATGTAAATCTATTGGAAAAAAACTATTGGACAGCGACCAGCTTATAACTATCACAAAGGAAGTTGAAGCTATTGTGAACTGTCGCCCATTAGTTAATGTTGGAGAAGATATAAACTCCAATATCACGCTGACACCTTCGCACTTCATTTGTTTGAACCCGAATGTTGAGTTTCCTGAAATTGAAATATCTTCAGATGACCCAGATTTTAAGGTGATAGAAAGTTCAGAGGATACATTTTTGGCAATATGGAAAAAAGGAAAGCGGCTTTTAGATTCCTTCTGGAAAATATGGAAAGACGAATATTTATGTAGTCTTAGGGAAAGAACACAAACAAATCTAAAACAAGGAAAACATAAAGTACAATTCAATCCAAATGTAGGTGATGTAGTACTTATCAAAGATAATACTTCTAGAGGTAGCTGGAGGCTAGGAAAAGTCATCCATCTGTATGTTAGTTCCGATGGTTGTGTTCGTTCTGCAGATATTGAAACTGCATCAAAAAAGTGCTTAAAAGACCTTTAAGCTTACTTTATCCTATTGAAACTTCAATACTTCTTAATCCAGAGACAGAGGATATAAGACCAAACGCAAAGAAAGAAACTGGTATACGTATCGAGAGAAAGGCGGCAAATTTAGCGAAATTACGCCTTAAAAATCTTCTTAAGTAATTAACAATCCATAGGTATTTAAAGACATTACTCTTGTGTTGTTGGGTAAATCCGCATACGCGTGTATGAATAGTTGAATTATTTTTTAAAAAAAGAGTGTGAATATATTTATGCACGGATTACAAAACAATAAGGCTAATATTATTTTCTCCTACGAATAAAATAGGAGACGAATTATTTCATATCACATGACTGTACGCGCTAATAATTTGGAGCATAGTTATAACACATGGTGATTTTACGCGCGAATAATTTGGAGCAATATTATACTACATATAGAGGGGAAGAACCTGTGTTTTGTCGACGATTACCATTACTATACAATGCAATAAATGAATAAAAATGTACTGAGGTACTGACTTTTAGTTCAACAGAACAAGGGATGTTCTATATCGTATGTTGCTTAGACATTTATATAAAAAAAACCTACTGAAACAAGTTGAACTATTTATATGTATTAAAATGTTACATACTGATACATACATTGCTTTGAAACAGATATTGTAAATGTTTATAAATTGAAAGATTTGTTTAAGAAAACAGAAGTATGTTTCATTCATTATGTTTAAAAATATGTTTGTCATTATAACTATTTGTTTAAATTTATTTGCGCCAGTATGAGTTTAATTTTCTAAGAAGAAGTTTGTTTCAATTCTTGCATTTTGAGAATATTTAAAGAGAAATTTTAATATGTACTATTTTAGTGAAAGATATCATATTTTAATTTTTGTTGGCCGGAGTGTCGTGAATAACACGATCTTGTTTTACTCTAAATCATGAGAATTATGTCTGTTTGTATTTGGCGGGAAAATATTATATTTCTTTTACTCCAAAAGTTATGAATTGTGTATGTTTGTATTTGGCGGGAAAATATTATATTTCTTTTACTCCAAAAGTTATGAATTGTGTATGTTTGTATTTGGCGGGAAAATATTATATTTCTTTTACTCCAAAAGTTATGAATTGTGTATGTTTGTATTTGGCGGGTAAATATATATAATATATTATTTTTTTTAGATTCACAATAAACGCATGTTATTTAGAAAAAAAAATCTCAATATCTAGGTTTGTTAATATAACATCATCCTTGCTTTATAAATGTTATAAAAGGAACAATACCATTCTGGACCCGTATATAAGTATTATTTAATTACGCATCAAGTTTAAACTCGGAAATCTGAAACAAATATACTAACGTTACTGGTATTAACAGTTTCAGGCTAGATTTGATAACATAGTTTTGTAGCGTGTTTTTAGTTTTGTTATTGGAACTCTTTTCCGCAAAGCAACAAATTACATTTGTAATAGATTAGTATAGATTTTTTTCTGAGATGGTATTTTCTCTTACATTAATCAAAGAATGTCTAAACTCCAATATCAACGACTTTTATCATTTTGATTCACTAGTTTCCAGGGCTGGGAATCAAATCTGTGTCGTATCCTACAAAACGAAAACAAACGCCGCCATCTTGGAACGAAAAACGTATGTTTTTGTTTATAACTTTTTTTGTTGGAAATGATTGAAAACCAGATATATGTAGTAACACGCTACATTATTTTCCGCTTCGTTTGGTATATGTTGCTTGCACAACTATTTTGTAAAACAAATGATAAATTATAGCTCGAACTTGCAATTTGAAGCGGGCCGAATTTATATGGAAATGTTGGATACGACGGCGAAAGTTCATGAAATTGCTTTATTTATCGTTTTTAAACCTTCAAATTTAATTAATGTGTTTTTTTCAGAGTTAAACACCGTAAAACTTCGAAATTACTTTTTGCATCATTACTAAAATTTCATTTAAAAAGAGATGTTTATTTTTTAAAGAAAATAATGATTTTTTTACGAAATGATTCGACGCAGTTGAAAATAAAATAATGATACGACCGCAGCTTGAATTTTTGCAGTCTTTTGAACAGATATTTTGGCAATATATTTCTTTTTTTATGGATAATAAATTGCCCTAGATAGAAAAAAACCCTAGATCATTTGCGGTGAATAGCAATGTTCTGTTGCTTTGATTATTTAAAAAAATACATTGTGTCATGTCCCAATATAACATTTTAATTTGAAAGTTTACAACTGCGGAGCTACTTTTCAGTTAAATATGAACATGTAACCTAATTTTGATCAATAATATCTGAATAATTTCTTATATTTCCCTGTCTGTTCAATATTATCCTTAATTTTGTTCGCCAAAGAAAATGTAGAGATCTATTAATTTGAATTCATTTTGGCTAGCTACGCTCTAAGTAACTTTGAGTCTGCATGTTCTGGGAAATGACTGCTTTTTGTGGTTTGTTTCAAACTTTCACTTCTACTGTACACATTAGCTTTACTAGGGGCGAGGACCTCAGGTGCGCCTTTTGTGCATTATTTCAGGCAAAATGTTGCCACCTGCAGAGAACCATCGACATTTTTTGAAACTAGCTTGATAGGTTTTCGAAACGAAAGAATAAAAAGTCCCTGGTAGTTTTTTTTTTTTGGAATTCATAGCAGTTCAGTTTCAAGTGATTTTGAATTAAGTTAACGAATAAACAGCAATTTTTATAAACTTCTGCGTGAAGTTTTTAAGATTATAAATATTTTGAATTAATTAATTAAAGAGAATAATATTTTAAAATTTATTATTTCGGTATGACTAGCAGAGAAATTTTCAATGTAAACAGGGGTTAAAATCTGAAAACTTTTGTTTTCAGGCAATTCATTATCAAATAAAATCACACTTTAAGTATGGAGGTATGTAAAGATGCCATGTCTCTAGTTCTGTTGAAAATTCGAATGCGATTTAATCTTGACCCTAGTAAATTTTCTGTTCAATATTGTGAAAACTTCTTCTTTATTGTTGAAAGATTTCATGTCTGCCCTTTATTCTGTATCAAATTTATTTCGGTGAGCCAGCAGGCGTAAAATACCTTTGGGCAAAACCGGACACCGTCTTTACAAAATAATTTGTAGTTTGTATCATATGTAACTCGATTTTTAAAAATTTAAAAAGTTAAATTTTTAATGGAGAAGAATGATATTTAAGTGGCAAATTTATAGAAAATACATTCCGTAGAACGCCTTTCCTTATCGGCCCGTACGACAAAATCAGCGCGGTAAAGTTCAGCCGGCTTTGAAAAAAACGGAACGCAAAAACCTACTTGCAAATATATATATATAATTCCATTTATAATGTAATTTTAAAAATTTAAAAGGTCAAGTTTCCATATCTGTTCTTAACCGATTATTTTAAAAGAAAAAATGAATACAATAAAATCGGCACGGTAAAAGAGCTACAATTAGTAATAACGGAATTGACGGAAATTATTGTTAATTTACATGTTACAAATAACAAAGGTAGGCGTGCAATTTGCGCATTTAACTCTCTTCCGATAGCAAGAGACCTTTTTCAAAATTTGTAAATTCTTTATTCTTTTTTAAAAACAAAAAAGGTCATTTCCTGATTAAATACGGGGTCCAGGAGAGGTTTACACTGCGAATATTAAATTTTTGTATAAAAATAGTAATCACTCCCATTTCGAACTCGCGGGAACAATGTAAGAAGGCATTGCCTAAGGCAACACTAGAACGCGTTGTCATATGGGTTGTGCGATCTGTTTTCAATGTATATTGCATTTGATACAGCTTTTTTCGGAAAATTTGTAGATGGCTTTATGAATTAGTACTTAAAAAATGCGACCGAAAAATGCGCTTTAAATATAAAAAATGTAATTACATTTCCATTTTTATGGAACCAAAATGAGTGAACCTCTGCTTTCGACTTTAAGGGTTGGTTAAAAAAAAAAAATGTTGATGGACAACATTTATTACATAACTAAAACATAATTTTTTAAATAGATTAAAACCAATTTGCAGCCTGACTGAATATAAACTGGCGTTCGTAATCATGATTTTTTTTTCAACTGGCGTCGTATCATTTTTGGTAAAAAATTGTTTCTTAAAAAATAAACATCTCTTTAAAGTGAAAGTTTTGATGGCAAAAATTAGATGTTTTGGGAAGTTTTATGGTGAACGATTGAAAACAAATTTCTATTTTTTGATTTGATAGGAAAAAAACGAATAATAAAGGGCAAATAAACTTGGCATCGTATCCACACATTTTCAATAAAAATTCGTGCTTCCGCTTCAAATTGCAATTCCCGCTATAAACATTTGTTTTTACAAAATAGTTGTGCAAGCAAACATATACAAACGAAGCGTAAAATAAATATAACGTGTTAATACACATATCTGGTTTTCAAGTTCATTTTTTCCAACAAAAAAGTTATAAACAAAAACATAATTATGTTTTTCGTTCCAAGATGGCGGCGTTTGTTTACATTTTGTAGGATACGACGCAGTTTTGATTCCCAGCCCTGGTTTCAACATTTTCAATATACAAGGGAAAGTCAGAAAATATCCGGACTGTTGACTCGTTCTCGAAAACCATTCAACATTTAAAAAAAAATCTTTTATACTCATTTTCAAAATATTCTCCACCTACGTCTACGCACTTTTGCCATCTTCGTGGGAGCTTTTGTATTCCCGCTGTGAAATATGACGTAGACCTATGTTTTAGGTACTGTGTAACAGCAGATATAGAAGCTGCATTGCGTCTTTTAATTTCTTTTTTTTATCCTCCTTCCCATCCCGCCACGCAAGCATTTTGTCATTCTGGAAAACAAATAAAAGTCACAGGGGGCGAGGTCTGGGCTATAAAGGAGGGTGAGACAACAAACCTCCACTGAAGCTTGCGGCGGGTTATGGGAGGGTGCTTATCGTTGTAGAAGGCAAGACATTTTTCTGTGCTAACCCGGGACGCATTTGCTACAGCTTTTCTCTCAGATTCTTCAGAATTACTTCAGAATAGTACTTGGCGGTGACAGTTTGAACTTTTGGCATGAAATGAGTAAGTATCATTCCTTGTGAATCCCAAAAGGCAACAAGCATGACTTTGCCAGTCGAAGGATACAACTTTTTAGGAGGTGGGGAACCAACTCGTTTCCACTGCTTTGACTTAGGTTTTGTCTTGGGTTCGGAATAATGAACCCACATCTCATCTCCAGTGATAATGCAGTTCAAAAACTTATATCTTTCACGATTTAAACGACTTTACTCTTTTACATTGGTTACTCTGGTTACCTTTTGATCTGCGGACAGCTGTCTAGGCACCCACCTGGCACTTACCTTGCTCAATGCCTAGATGTTCGTGTAAAGTCTTGTGGCCGATGCCTTATTACCGATGCTAAACTTTTTGGCTACCTCTTCCAAAATTACTCGACGATTTTTTTTTGACAAAAGCTTTAAACATTTGCTACCATTGTTTTGGGTCACCGCCTCAGCTTGGCCGCCCACAGTCCTAGGCCTGTGTTTCACAAAACACTTGTTCTGCCTTAACGAAAAACTGACAATCCTAGTTGTAAAGAAGGATTGGAACGTGATACACATTTTATTCAGAAAAATCTTTTTTTTTTTAAGCCTCTGAAAAGGATGTGACAGGGCTTTTTTTTCACCTTCTGCAACCAGAAACTTTATTACAGAGCGTTGTTTCACTAAGTAAAACTAAGTTAAAACAAAGAGTTCATGATAGACGAAACACCTATCATATATTCAGAGGGCCAAAATACTGTGTATACACAACTATCATTGAAAATAAAAACTGACCACGTTTTGGCGAATGAATGTAGTTTTTCACCAAATATTTTAACGTGTGTACTATATAGCTACATGTGGGAAAGAGAGGAGCATGAAAAGGTTCCGGATTTTTTCTGACCGTGCCTCGTACAGTCAAACTTCGCTCGCTCGAACTCGGATCGCTCGAATACCTCCCTTCGCTCGAACTCATGCCCAGTCCCGGCAAAATTCCTATATAATATATATTGTTCTATCTCGGATCTATATCGTAATTAAATTCGTATTTTTTCATCTTTCATTTATAATTCATGATGCAAGTTGACATGCACCCTAAATTTCTTTTCTGCTTATTAAAAAAAATAACATCTTTATTCTATCATATTTTAACAATATGCTCAGTTAACAAAAATATGTTGAACAGTCTTTATTTGCCTAAGTATGTGTCTATATGTAAAACTTCCGAAAACGTCCTGAAACAAAATCATGTTAACAGCGCTTGAAATAATCGCTTATGATATCCTAAGAAAACTTATCAGCAGTCTTAACTATTAAATGTGATAAAAGTAGCTCATTATCTTAAATAGTGTACGTAGAATCGTTACAGGATGTATTGATAATATACATTAATTAGGCTATATAAATAAAAAGATTGCTTAAACAAAGATCATATAGTTTAAGGGTTTAAAGATTGATTTTAAACAAAAATGAAACAACACATATTCTTACTTGAAATATTGTTGTAACTAAAAGGAAATATAAATTATTTTATAAATGTAAAAAATGTTCTTACAATTTTTATTTTCATTTTCTTTCCTTCGTTAGGAAATTATTATATCTTATTACTGTAGTGACTGTACTTATACGGACAATCGTCAATAGAAAGGCCCATAAAGCGCAGATTTGTTTTATCCTGACAAACAGTATAATTATGATAACCGTCAAATACATGTATATGATATTGTGCTAATTGTGTTCGAAAAACATCTCCTAAGTTGGTTAAGTTTAATTCAAAATATATGTTACACTGATTGTATTGCCAAGAAACTGATTAATGTAAACATAACGGAGAACTTTTATATGACCGTAATCGGAAATCGGCGCCTTACTGGCGGAATAATAAACATTGTGAATGTTGCAATAAATGAAATCTAGGACATGTCTAGTAGAAAATAAGAATTCCTTATTTGTGATTGATCTATAGCAGACATTATCAATCTATGTCAAATGCAACTGACAGATATGTAAACTGTTTCTTGAATTTAAATATATACTCTAAAATGCAAACTGTTCTTCACTTTTATGTTTTTTCTGAGGAAAAGAAGGTACTAAATTTGGTTCTTTTTGTCTGTCGATGTGAAATTTTGATACACCCAGTGTATGATTGATTGATTTCAACAAAATACACCAATAGTTCTTGCAGGTATATCTCTTCAATTGAATATCAATTTTTTTCATATTTATTACGAAACATGGAATACGAAATTACATTTTTAGCATGCCGTACTGGGTTTGAAATTTTGTATTTCACATACAAATATATTTTGAAGTGATTATCAAGAACATACAAAAGAGGAATAAAATGCTTGTTAAATCTAACAATCCGCCAATTGTAACAATGATATGTTTACAAAATAAAGGATACTGACGATTTTCTACAGACTTTCAGTCTTTTTCAGTTACTATATTTCTCCATAGACGAGTTGTCAATTATTACCACAAAAATACTCTCATTCATTAACTTAACTTCCTTTTTAAATTTCGTTTTGATTAAACAAGTTTTTTAAGCATTTTTTAAAACCTAAAATGACATTCTTATCACAATTGTAAATAACATTCAAGTGAACCTGTATCTGATTTTGAAAAATATTGCTACACATATTTCTTACTTGTTCATGAACGTATAAACTTCCTTACATCAATTTTTGACAGATTGATATCCTTGGCTTTTCTCTAAAACAACCAAAGTGTGACCATGAACAATGTGATATATAAACAAAATATAAAAAAATTAAACTGATTGATTTTATTCAATACCTTCTTAATTACAGTCATGAGGAAACGTCTCGGTATATTTTGTATGTAACATACTAACATAAATAACTATTTTAAGCTGCGTAATTCGCAGGCTGGAACTACCCCGATCGCTTTAATTAGCAAAGCTTTGGTTTAAGATCTAAGTTAGTGCAAAAATATGTAATTGTATATTGTATTAATTTGTAAATCGTTCGGACATATCAATTTAAGGTGAGTATATATAAAAGAAATTTGGCTGCTACTGGAACTACAAATGATTCGTTCTTTTTTAATTTGAAACTGGTCTTATACAAACCTCCTTATACCGACACATTTTAGAATAACACGGTAGTCTGAAAACTAATTTCCACAACTTTGCCAGTTTGAAACAATTACGTTTGTAATCATGTAAAACTGATGACAATCGATTTGCTTTATAAGGTACCTTGTACACCAAGCCACGATACTAAGACAACTGATCTATCGCTTTATTACATTTTGCATTATTTGACGTCTATCATTAAAAGTAAGTATTTTGAAATTAGTGAAATGCCGCGTAAAAATGTAAGATTTTCTTGCCATTTAAGAAATAAATCTTCTTATTTGAACTGAAATGTATTACTTTGATCTTATGGGTTCACTGGCCTGTTACATTAAACAACAAGTAAACATTCAAAAGTTGAGCTGTCAAGGAAGGTTTAATGTATTTCAGACGTCTATTGATTAACTGATCTGATGTTCAAATTTGTCACGATTTTAGCACACTGCGTTCAAACAATTTACTTTTTACAATAATAAGGTATTTTTGTTATTCATTTCAACAAAGTTTAGGTAATAAAATATGCAAGCCTCAATTTACAATAAATGTTGCACAATATTCTGTTTTTATTATACAAATAATTTTCTCACCATTTTTGTTTTGTGAGCGATTAAGTTCGCAAAATATTCCCATATTAGGCTTTTCAATTTTAATATGACATGCTCGTGGCAAATATAACGAATGTCTATTAAAACTATTGAATGTATTTGTAAGAGAAAATAGAGAACAATCGTGACTGCATTTCTTATATTTTAGTTTAGGTGTTGTGACTTTTAGTATAAGATCGTTTGTAATTGCTTTTAAAAATACGTAATTTATTATTTAACGTTTCCTTTTGTGTGTGTAACTAATTTGCAAGGCGAAAATTTTTAGGAACAAATATTAAAATTGCTAACGTTGTAATTACTTGGTTTAAATTCGTTCTTTTGTTTCAATTTCTAACCTTAAGAGTAATGCTAGTTTAAATTTCCATTCATATTGAGATGTTGGTCTTTTACAGAAGAGTTAGTATCTTTCTGTACAATTAATATCAGTAACACGCTCAATATTAACCTTCATAACATGGACTGCACTTATATACCAGTGTGTTTTGCTGCTTCCGAGGGATCACCTCCTTTGTCAAGATCATATTGTCTCTTTCATATAAAAGTTGACTTGCTAGGGGACGTGGAAGGTAACTTGCACTTTCCAGTACCGTCCATGAACATGCTCAATCAAACTGAGTCTGCAACATTTTCAAGTTGGTTGTGTTGGAATTTCTTTAGGGGTTCTGTTTTTCTCTATTCTATTGTATTAGCAATATATTAACAGTTTTACTTAAGTTAAAAACCATTAAAGTTTATTAATAAAACGAATTATCTTCAAAAACTTAAAGTCCTCGAGCATGACAAATATCAATTGTTGTAGATTTTGATTGGTATACTGTGGTGCTGTTTATATGCTACGCTTGACACTACATTTCGATTCTATTTTATCCTAAATTATTAATAGACATTTTACTCAATCTCACCGATCGAAATTAATAAAACCTAAAACATCGTGTTAATAAATATATAATAAACCTGTATCAAAATAATTCAGGTATGAACATGAATCTTCAGATTATAAATATATTTTAATATTTTAAACAATCCTGACTGTTATTAAATAATTTTCCAATATATTATATCTTATTCAAACACACGTAATTTAATAACAGCATCATCTGCAATACCGTTTTTTAATAACTCATGACACAATTATGGCATGCGCTATACATCATGTATGTTTAATTTGATGTGATTTTGTTTTTTCAGATAAGTTTTGTAATAATAAACTAAAGGAATTTAATTTGGAACAGGTTGTGGTTGACTTTAGAAACATTTTGAGATTTTAACTGTTTGCACCTTTCAATATATGTGATAACAGTTGGATAAATTTAAAATAATATGTTTTTATAATAGTAACCCAGTTGATGAGAGTATATTACAAAAGACTTGCCCCTCATACCTGAGAGTTCGAATCTGGTCCTGGACTTAAGATGTTTTTATATAAGGAAGCTATCCACCATCGATGGTTATACTCAGGTACCCGTTCGTCCCTTAATAATGTACGGAAGGTCGTCTGAGGTCTTTTTTCAGAGATGTTTTATTTCGATCCTTTTAGATTATTCAACACATTACTGTTGTGTTTGTGGTATTTTTAGTTTCAACTATTTTGCTTTTTCCATTTGGATGGATCCAATTTTCCTACTTGAAGAATGTTGAATTCCCCTTAGGATATGTTGACTGCTTTAAAACTTTATCTTTTGACATCATTTCTGTGATATGCAGGCTTCATAACCTCTGATGCCCTTTCGAAATTGCATTTTGTTAAGTTCCTCCCATTGCTATCTTGTTTAGGGCAAACGCTTTCTATAACTTGGGGACTATACGCCGCTTTTCATCGAATGGCACGGAAGTGTAACATTAAAGGTCCCATGATAACCGCCGTATAAACACATCTGCGGTTATTTTTAAATTCAAAATTCTTCCATTTCATGTTTAAATGTTGATACCGCTTAAACCGGTGCTAGGGGGTGTGGACGGTAAGTTGCACTTGATAGTACCGTCCATTAACAGGTTCAGTTAAACCAAGCCTGCAATATTTTCAATTTTGCCGTTTTGTACATATTTAGAGATTCTTATTTTCTTCCACCAGTAAAGCTGAGAAGACGCCTTATGATCTATACTGTGTCGGTGCGAAGTTAAACAAATCAAATAAAACAAATTACAAGTTAAATGTTGATGCTGCACATCAAAGACGCCGCCAAATAATGTGAACAGTCAATCAGCATAGAAAATCGTTCTCTATTACAGTTGAATATCTGAAGCACAAATCAATTTTTTCTCCATGTTCTTTGTATGTGCTCGTTATGTTATAATAAAGTTGCATATTTTTGTGATAAAGAAGAACCTTATGCATAAATTTACAAAGTAATGCTATGTCTGAAATTTCTTATTTTTTTTCTGTTGCGACAAAGAATGAAACTTCTGGTTGAAGCAGTATAAATTGGATAACAAGTAAAATTGAAATTGGTATACTTAAAATGAATTCAAGACATGCATAATGTTCAAATGATTTTGAGGACGAACTGTTCTGCAGTGTTCTCCGCTTACTGGACGTAGCGTAACGAGTTTACGGCTGCTGAAAAACCGCCTCTCTGATGATGGACGTGGTTTAGGCTTTGTGATTTGTAATTAAATGATTTGACATGTGATATTTATCAAAGTTGTCCTGGTTCCCTTCTGCCCCATCAACGAAGACTATATGCTAGTAAACGGAGCATCATTTTAAATTTTTGCAACAATTTAAGGCGGAGCCGAACTTCAACAGAGGCGGAGCAATTGAATTAAGTGACACTACCTCAGTCGTAACCTCTTTCAACGGCTAAGTTTTAGAACGATCGACTATAGACTGGCTCATTGGCACGTTATTTATTATGTAGATAAAATTAGATAATGATAAAAAATATGATATTCAAACATGGCATTATCATTTCAGTTAGACGTTTATTCAAGTCCTTTAAAGCTCCGTGACATGTTGTACATCAGAAAAGCTATTTTTATTAGAAAATTTGAGAACAATGTGATTTTGTTAAAACAAAAAATACACAAATGTCCCCATTTCTTTATAGTCAAATACATATCTACTAGACGCCGCTTGCAAGCGGCGTCTAATGAGAATACGGTATATGTTTTTGTTAATAAGAAAATACAGACGACAGTAGTGATTTACACATATTATACATCGATATCAAAATCGGTTGTGTATGCGCTATAATTTATAGACTATTTTATGATTACTTTGTCACCAATCACATTTTGGTAGTATGTACAATAAAATTTTCTTGAATCATTTAATAATCATTAAAATATTTAATCATAAGAATTGAAAATAAATCTACATCGGTCGTTTTAGAGGAACATTTTACTGGGGTCATGCGCGACAAAAGGGCAAAACAAGGAATTAATGTCTTGGAAAAATTTCGAAACAAAGTAATCCCTCGGAAGCATTTATCACAACAAAATTGCATATAAATTGTAGACTCAAATTGATAGAAGTTCAACCTTATTGAAAGAGGCGGCCAAAAGTTTTAAATTTAGCATATATCAGATACCTTACAAAAGCAGCCACCAATTTTAAGGGTGTATGAAATTTTTACTTTATTTGACCAATGCGGCACAAAAAGGAATGTGAACAGTTATCCAAGAAGAAACTGTTTTGAGTTGCAAACAAAAATAATAAGCATAAAAATGAAATACAACAAACAAGAATATATAGAATCTAAACTTAAATTTACCTAATTTCTGGAAACAAAGTGATCCCTCGGAAGCATTAATCACAACAAAATAACACAAGAATTGCAGACTCGGTTTGATTGAGTTTGTACATGAGGTATAATGAATAAGTGCAACATCCCTCACGCCCCCTAGCACCGGCTTGAGCGGCACTCAATTCTCAACACTTTATAGTGTTGGCATCAATGATCCCGAAGGACCAGAAAATATAACAACACTGAAGTGAAGTACGGGGCAACTTTTTACAGCTGCCACACAGCCATTGACACCTGCTGTTGTGAAGTACAAAATTCTGGAAACAAAGTGATCCCTCGGAAGCATTAATCACAACAAAATAACACAAGAATTGCAGACTCGGTTTGATTGAGTCTGTACATGAGGGATAATGAATACGTGCAACATCCCTCACGCCCACTAGCACCGGCTTGAGCGGCACTCAATTCTCAACACTTTATAGTGTTGGCATCAATGATCAATAAATATAATCAATGATAAATAACTTTTATAATCTGAACATTGTTTCTTAACAGGAATGCCTGAGCAAAACAATATAGCATGTACACATAAATACAAAACTGAATGTTTATCAAACAAAAGGCCGAAACTATCTAAATGTATATGCATTAAGTTCTTTCATGAAAGAAAACAAACATGAATTAGACACACTTATTTATATTAACATAAGTTAATACATGCCATATAAATTATTAATTTGCAACCTTATAAAGAAATATTAGTAATAAATTCCAACAACATTCTCTCCGAAAAGCATTTTTATATTGTCAAATTGACAATATGAGTTCAGTAGCAATATAACACTGATAATCAATGATACGCAATAAAGTATGACATATAACCAATAGGTTCAGAGGGTTTATCATAAAATATCAATCAATTTATTTAATAGAGATATGGTGGTATAATATGATGCTTTTTATCAATATTTAATTAAAAAGCTGTCGCCAGCAAATTTTATAACACGAATTCAGTAACGTTACGGGACTGTTTGAATAAAACTGTTCATGGACGTAGTGGTGAATGAAATGTACCATCCCGGTCCCTTATCACCGTAGATTTATTTATACGGCAGCTATAATGATATTTTTAATTCATATCAAGTCTAGCGATGTATGGTTCCTAAATACGTGTTCATTGTAGTTGTGTGAAATTAAATATGGTGAAAGGGGTTTTGAGTATCGCAGACAATAGAAGACAAAGTGTACATTTGAAACGAAGAAATCTATACTTAAGGATGATACAAAGCTTAAGCAGGAACGGTAGCGCAACCATACAAGAAAAAATCAATTGATGAAACTAAAACTACCAAAGCCACAGCAATTTTTGCTTGCTAAACGATCTGAAATTGACAATACATACAAGGACAATGAAACTGAAACATTACAAACAAGAAAATATCAAAATCGAAATAAGTGTGGGTTCGGATCAAACCACACGAGCAATCATCTTGATAATGTTATACTTCTAAGTTGTGTGTAGGCATACGTTTTTACTAAAGTATGCATATATGGTCATTAAAAGATAAATATGTTCTGACGATTAATTCTGTCAAGTTCTTTTCAAGTCTGAAAATTGTATACAAAAGGCAATTTTACAGGACTAAATAAAATTTCTGGAGCTGAACAAATAATAAATAGGGTCTTATAATAATTATATTCACGATATCCTTCAATCGTCTGGTCTAAATGAAGTCTGGTTATATTCCAAAGTTATGGAATTTAATATTAAATGAATTTGTTTGTTCCAGTCTTACGTTGTTGACTTACAGATAGGTACAAAAAATAATTAGAGAAAGGGGCTTCTGATGTCAAGTTATTTAGATATTTAGGGGAGATATAAAAACAAACGTTTTAGCAGTCAAATTATATCAATCTACTAGGAAATATAAAATCTAGAAACGCAATGGATAAATTACGTCTATCAACTCATAAACTTATAAACATTGAAGTCGGCTTCGCGCGATGAACGAAAATAAACACTCTGTAACCTAAACCATCCAGGAGACGAATTTCATTTGGTTTGAAATGTGCAGCTTATGATGATTTAGTAAAGAAGTCTATAAACATGTATATCCAGCTCACAAACATTATGAAGTCTATTTCACTAATACAAAGCAGCAATATGAAAATTAGTATAATTACACTGTATTGTAACAAGACTGCAACATTAAGGGATTCACTATAATTGTAATGATATAAATTTATTTTTCTCAATTTGAATTAATTTATTTGTTCTATTTATGTAACATGTGTGTAACTACAATGTATATATTTTTGTTCTTTGTAACATTGCAACGAAATATAAATTATGGAAATATCATTTCATACATAACATGTGTGTTCCTTCATATCATACAAAGTATATGTATGTTTTGTCTTTTATTGTTTAACGACGATGACCTTGGGATTCTTAAGACAAAACAATATATATATTCTTTACATTTTTCTTTATCTTGTACATAATAACCCATTATTTTACTCGTTGGGAAAACCAATGTAAGAATATTTATTCGAATATATTAACAACAATCTTATTTATGTATCATCGATGTAGTGCGATTGTGTTAGAATGCTATTCTAAGCTGGCCCAGTTAAATCCGGAATGTATGTTGCCAGGTAACTGATTAATGTAAACATTACAGAGAACATAAATATGACCGTAATAGAATATTAGCGCCCTACTCAATAATTTGTAAACATTAAGAATGTCTCATTCAAAGGCACTTTCTAATTAACTGCCGAAAGAAAATCACTACGGACATTGTGTGATTTATATAAAAGTATGTTAAATGCTAGTGACAAATATACAAGTTGTCTTTTTAATATAATACAGAAAGATACTCTAAAATATCAATATCTCCTGTAAAATGAAAATTAAAAAAAATATTTCTTAAACCAAGCAACGTTTATATCAAATGTGTTACTGTGCAACTATAAATGTTATAGTATTTCCTGTCGGTTGATTCCAATTTATTATACTGAATGTAAACTAAAAAGGTTTAGTCACGTTTATATTTCTTAGTCAGCACGAACATGTATGCAGTATGGCTAGGAACTTAAACTGAATGTAGGTAGGATTAAAAGACAGTTTCTTATTTAAGTGGCTAAACAAATGAGAAGTTTTTAAAGTCAAAGTATTTAGAAAATCCAGAAGCAATAGAACTATTTTATATGATCACATCAAATTGCGTTAATTATATTCGCAATATAGCACGATGTTTGCTTTTACTTTCCTTCATTACGTTTGTTTTCTACATTTTATAATTCTCTGCCAAGTAAAAACTGCTTAAATATGATAGATATACTTGACAGTTAACAAACTGTATTTGCTATGATTAAAAACTCGTAGAAATATAATTTAATGTTCCTTAAGTATATTTTTTCAGTTTCGTAAGCTAAGCTTGTAATCTCGGAAAATTAATATCATTCAATTATTGATATTTTCAAACTCCTGGTTATTTTTAGCAATGCTTGTTGTTATCTTTACTGGCATTTGTGTTTTTTGCAATTCAAATAAGTTTGTGAATGGCTTTTGTCACTGATTATAAAGTCTGATATCATATCCATGTATCAAATAAGTAGAGGGTGACAAAGTCTACTTTAATGATAACACCACTTCAAAAAATCAACAAACAATTTAACGATACGCACAATTGTTACTACATTATTTTTAATCGACATTTCCGAGCAAACAAAAAATTATCTAGAAGCAAAAATACGATTTTAGTTTGAAAACATGTATATCCATCTGAGTTCAGTTAAAATAAGAATATGTTCCAGCTTTATTTAAACCAAAAGGAAATTGCCGGTCCGCTGTCTAACATTACAACTCATCTGTTTGAGAAACATTTATCCTTACTTTTATGTCATAGTTCTTTGTAGCATCTGGAATATTTAACAAACATATTTGGCGATAGGACACCCGCCCATTCCCAAACTTATGCTTGTTTAATTATTGTTATTGCCACATATTTGTAGCCAGATTCAATTGATGCGTATACCTCTTTTAACCCATAAACCATTGTCATGCATTTCTTTTATGACTTGTAAGATATTAAACATAAAATGATTAGTTTACAGTGCCAGAGGGTTCGTTTTCCGCAAAAGGCATGAAATTAAACAGGAACGAGGTCATCAGAAGCTCATTTCATCTGTCTAAACATAAAAGACTATTATTATGAATAATCTTAGGATTGAATATCTATGAACTGAAATAATTCCAAAATGTTAACCGTAGTACATCATTACATTTTCAAATAATTATTTAAATATGTATTGATGAGAATAAAAATCAAAAATAAAGTAGAATATTAAACCATATGAAACATATAGAACTGAAACATTCGAAATCAAATCAGATATTCAAAGTGTTATATGACACAAACAAAGACAGGAGGTTTTGAACAAAGTCCTTCAGGTTTATTTCATTTGCTGAGACAACAATTGCATTGCTTTGATTGTGAATCGATTGTAGCATGAAGTTTTAATAAATATAACCCAAAAGTTAATGGAAATAACCAACACATTAGTTTTATATAAATACAGTTTAAAATTTTTCGCCTTACAAAATAATCTTAATAAAATATTGAATTATAATGTCGACATTACTTGACAGCTTATTGTTTTCGTTGATCAATAAAACCATAATTTGTCCTGGCAATTCATAGATAAACTGCTGAGATACAGAGACTTATTTCAGAAAAGTCACGAAATCTGTCACTCTCGTTCGATTTTTACGAATATCAGTTTCAGGACGCTGAATATTGCAGATGTTGTTCAGTCTGCAGCTATAACTTATGTCTTTGGTAATTCTTTGAAATAAATAATAGCTTACTATGCCAAAATTAACACAATGAAGTATTTTAACAGATTTTTGAACATAAACACTACTATCTTCTCACCAAATAAATGGTGTTTTTCGTTTGTTTGTTGATTTTTGGTCATATCTATCAAAGATGTTGAAAGGTCAAAGAATTAAAAGAGGATGGAAGTCTATCGAGAAGGTCAATCATCAGATGTAAATAACGTTGAAACATCAAATAATAAAAAATAGGATGCAAGCGTTTCGAAATTGTCAGTCAACAGTGTGAAAAATGTCCAAAGATAAAATAGTAAAAAAAAGAACAGAAGTGTTTCGAAAAGGTCTAATTAACAGGTGAGAAAAAATGTTGAAATATCAAAGAATAAAAAGAAAATACAAGTGTTTCAAGAAGGTCGATCAACAAGTGAGACAAATGATAAAAACAAGTAAAAGTCAAAGCTTAAATTAGTTATATTCTGACAATTAGAATATATTCACAAAATTTGGAATGTATGTTGCCAGGTATCTGATAAATGTGAACATTACAGAGAACTTTAATATGACCGGATATCGGCGCCCTACTCAATGATTTGTAAACATTAAGAATGTTACATTCAAAGGAATTATCTAATTATATGTCAAAAGAAAAAAAAAAAAAAAAACAGCAGATGTTGTGCGGTTGATTTTTTCCCGTTATATAAAGGTATGTTTCACACTCGTGAAAAAATAAAAGTTAACTTTTGAATATACAGCGAAATTCACTAAAATATCGCTTGTAACATGAAAATTATAAGATAACTTCTTAAAAAAATATGTTATGGTATATGTGATGAGATATTCTATTTTTTGTTGCTGTATGTGACGTCGTATTTTTGTTTCTGATTATGTGGCATTTTTATTCTGAAATACAATACTGATCACAAAGTTCAGGGAATATTAGAGCATGGTTATACTCGTACAAAACTTCTTTTTTATGTTATATTTTTGGAATCTTATTAATATTCTAAGAATGTTTTATATAAATATAAATGTTTCATGCTAAATATTTTAAATAATTATGTAATAGTATGATAAACTTAGCATTCTAACCGATTCATATATAGTATATATAAAACTATATTTAGTATCTCAATTAACGATATTCTTCTATTCGAGATATTTTGTTGGCACTTTTCCTCTTGCTATGAACTAGGCCGGTCAAAGATTGTACAGTCAGGTAGATGTCAGAAATGCTTTAAAGATAATTCGACATGACAGAACTTTTCTTATTTAGATAGTAAATAAATGTATTTGACATTTTGATAACAAGCTCGTACAATCACAATAAAATATAGACACATAGGAGTCTACTCGTTTGTGGAACTAGAGCAAATATTAGATACAGTAAATAATCTAATTTCATGTATTGTCAATGAACAAATAGACTTCTTGCACAGAATATGATGCTGCTTCTGCTCTCAACGAGATAGCAATGCGTATGACTAAATAAAAATGGCATTTTGAAAAAAAGGATCTAATTTTATATAGCCTTCGTATCAAAGATGTCAAGTTTTGGTTTCAATTAAGATATTCTTATCGATATTTGCCAAGAAATAAATGCAATTCAGGACTTACCGCACTGCATTGACTTGATTTGATCCTAGATTGTTGCAGTATTAAACTTGCTGCAGTTTAGGACTTGCCTTGCTCCTTAGTCAAGTTGATGTGCTTCTTAGACTTGTTGAACTCCTTATATGTTCTGCAGTATCTAACTTGCTACATTACAGTGTTATCAGACCTGATGAATTTTTAAACGCAGGGCACTATTTGACTTGATACAGTATTGAAATTGCAAACCTACATTGACCTGCTTTGCGTTTTAAACTTGATTCTTGCTATAAAGCGGACCTCTATAGAATTTGCTTCTTTTAGCGGACCTCTCATAGACTTGTTTCTTTTCTGGAAAGCGTTGCTTAGACCAAATGCAGACCATTTGCTATACTTGATTCTTTATTTGGTACCTTCACTTGATCGGTGATTTGCTCACCAAAATTAAACAAGAGAGCCATGATGGCCCTGAGGTCGCTCACCTGTATATAGGCCCCCCACCACCCCCCCCAACGTTGCCGGGCCAATTTAACCCAAGGGCTTTTATTTGCACAAACTATGTAGACACCCATAAGAAGATGTTTCATGCTAAACATCTAAGCTCTAGCTCATTAGGCTTTTTAAAAGAAGATTTTTTTTAAAGTTTTTACTATACACATATAGTTAAAAACAATGACACCCCTGGGGCCGGGCCAGTATTGACCCCAGGGCTGTTATTTGAACAAACTTTGTAGACACTTACTAGAAGATGTTTCTTGCTTAATATCTAAACTTTAGCTATTTGGGTTTTTTCAAAGAAGATTTTAAGTTTTTGCTATACACATATAAAGAAAATCAATGACCCCCGGGGCGGGGCCAATTTTGACCCCAGGTCTTTTATTTGAACAAACTTTGTAGACACTCACTAAAAGATGTTTGATGCTCAATATCTTTACTCTAGCTATTTGGGTTTTTTCAAAGAAGATTTTTTAATTTTTAGCTATACACATATAAGGAAAATCAATGACCCCCGGGGCGGTGCCAATTTTGACCACAGGGCTTTTATTTGAACAAACTTGGTAGACACCTATTAGAACATGTTTCATGCTAAATATCTTAGCTCTAGCTCTATTGGTTCTTTAAAAGAAGATTTTTTAAGTTTTTACAATCATGCATATAGGGAAAATCAATGACCCCCGGGGCGGGGCCAATTTTGACCCCAGGGCTTTTATTTGAACAAACTTGGTAGACACCTATTAGAACATGTTTGATGCTGAATATCTTAGCTCTAGCTCTTTTGGTTCTTTAAAAGAAGATTTTTTAAGTTTTTACTATATGCATATAGGGAAAATCAATGACTCCCCGGGGCGGGGCCAATATTGACCCCAGGGCTTTTATTTGAACAAACTTGGTAGACACCCATTAGAACATGTTTGATGCTAAATATCTTAGCTCTAGCTCTTTTGGTTCTTTAAAAGAAGATTTTTTAAGTTTTTACAATCATGCATATAGGGAAAATCAATGACCCGCGGGGCGGGGCCAATTTTGACCCCAGGGCTTTTATTTGAACAAACTTGGTAGACACCTATTAGAACATGTTTGATGCTGAATATCTTAGCCATAGCTCTTTGAGTTCTTTAAAAGAAGATTTTTTAAGTTTTTACTATATGCATATAGGGAAAATCAATGACCCCCCGGGGCGGGGCCAATATTGACCCCAGGGCTTTTATTTGAACAAACTTGGTAGACACCCATTAGAACATGTTTGATGCTAAATATCTTAGCTCTAGCTCTTTTGGTTCTTTAAAAGAAGATTTTTTAAGTTTTTACTATATGCATATAGGGAAAATCAATGACCCCCCGGGGCGGGGCCAATTTTGACCCCAGGGCTTTTATTGGAACAAACTTGGTAGACACTTATTAGAACATGTTTCATGCTAAATATCTTAGCTCTAACTCTTTTGGTTCTTTAAAAGAAGATTTTTTAAGTTTTTACTATATGCATATAGGGAAAATCAATGACCCCCTGGGGCGGGGCCAATTTTGACCCCAGGGCTTTTATTTGAACAAACTTGGTAGACACATATTAGAACATGTTTGATGCTCAATAACTTAGCCATAGCTCTTTGAGTTCTTTAAAAGAAGATTTTTTAAGTTTTTACTATATGCATATAGGGAAAATCAATGACCCCCCGGGGCGGGGCCAATTTTGACCCCAGGGCTTTTATTTGAACAAACTTGGTAGACACCCATTAGAAGATGTTTCATGCCAAATATCTAAGCTCTAGCTCTAATGGTTTTTTTAAAAGAAGATATTTAAAGTTCTTTCTTTCGGTTGCCATGGCAACCAGAGTTCTGCATGGAATTGTATTCTTTGAACAATTTTTAAAGGTGACCACCAAAGGAACATTCCTGTGAAGTTTGGATGAAATTGGCTTACTTGTTTATGAAGAGATGTCATTTAAAGTAAAAGTTTACGGACGGACGGACGACGGACGGACGGCCGGACGCCGGACGAAAAGCGATCACAAAAGCTCACACTGTCACTTTGTGACAGGTGAGCTAATAAGCTTTCTGGCAAAATTGAGGTGTCTGTCGAAATAATTCTTTTACACATTTTTTTTTATTTCCAGTGTCATTTCATATGAATACACCACACGTGAATGCCACGATTGTGAAGTCAAGTCAAAATAAAAATAACCAAAATGACGGACATTTGTATTTATTTTTCTAAATAAAATGGCTATTCGGACAAAAGACAAATAATAAGGCAGGCAAAACAGCCTTTGTGGGATAATAAAGTATTCAAGTAGGTATTCAGAACGACCCAATGATAAAAGAACTATAAGCAGTACTTAATGTACAACTTAAATGAACACACAGCAATGATGTCGTGCTGACCTAATCGTAAATCTTTTATAAAAATGTACGAGACGAATGTTTCTGTCCACAATTCGGCACAAGCAACATTTATGTGACAATAAAAAGGAGATCAATTTCGACACAGATGAAAATGTAGCAGGCTTGATTTGGTTGAGTCTGTTCAGGGACGGCAATGACAAATGCAAGCTACCGTTTACGACCTTAGAACCGGTTAAAGCATGGTACCGGTATAAACTTTAAAGTGGAAAATGCTGACTTTTAAAAGTCAGAAACATCCACAAATGTGTCCATACGGCTATTACCACATGATATTATAAGGCTTTATTTAAAGGATGTAAAACTAAAATACAACATTAGTATGACGAAAGCAAAATGTGTTAACCGTATCTGAAAATGTTGAAATAAATAAAAAAAAAAAACACTTAAATCTAATTAAATTTTTAATAAAAACAAATTTTGCTCAGTTTGTACTTTTTGTATTTCCTCAATATCACATTATTCGTCGAGCGGAATATTTGCGTAATAACAAAACAAAGATTTTATAGCCCACAACAGCAGGTGTCAAGTGTCGCATGGTATGTTTAAGAAATTGGCCAATACGTTACATCCGTGTTATAAATTTAAGCGTCGACGACCACTGTCATTTTGCATTGAGATGATGTTTATTCTATATTTGTATATCAATATTGTTATTAGATGTGTTATGAATGATATCAACTAAATATTGCATAACTTCAATCCCCGACTGCATTTACCACATGTATTTCCTTGCAAGTAAAGCGACAAGAAATATACAATTAAGTTTACACTGTTTACAAATTCATCTTTCGTGCGTTTGCTCGTAAACGAAACTATGCGAATGCAAAATGTTTGGTTTTGTTTTGTTTTACAGCGCACGAACAAAATTTATTGTCTACGGAACAAGAAACATTATTTTGGCCAACTTCGGGTGTTAAAAATATACCATTTTGTTTTAAACAACGGCTTTAGTTATTGGTTCAATGTTTACTTATTCCATACCAATTAATTCAATAAATTGTTTGACAAAAACTTAGACTTTCCTTGAAACATAATTTTTGACATTTCTAGCGTAAAAGTAGACGATTGTTTGGATCATGATAACATTACAATAGGTGACACAATTGGTTTTATTTTCAAAAGAACGGTTTGTCTTATCTCTTTCTGAAAATAAATCAGATATTTGATAATGTGAATCTGCCTGTTTTCAACGAAATTCGATGTCAATATCTATATCTAACATTTAAAATTATTATGTTTGTCTGATGGTTGTATATGCTTAAATTACATTTTTCTAATTTCGGAAAAAAGGATGGTATATGGTAGTAGAGACAAAAGGTAATATTTAGATAAATATATATGCTTAAATTACATTTTTTGTATTTCGAAAATAAAGGATGGTATATGTTAAAAGAGACAAAAGGTTATATCTAGATAAATATAACAAATTTTAATATCAAAATCTACTAGGGAATGTAATGACAATATCTTATAATTGTATCGAACGAGACACATGCACCTGAGCTTTATTTCATCGGATATACCTGCGTTCACTTTAAATTTATTGTTCCTAATTTTAAAAATAATGCTTTCTTTTATCAGTAGTGCTTTGTAGCGTTGTAAAAATTGCATAAATTATATTCAATAATGGGTCTAGATGAACGGGTTATTGAAATTTTATAATAACTTATTTTCAATGCCACTGCTTTAAGTTTTATCACTGATGTGTTGTTTATTTTTTTCTCGTCAGGGTAATAAAAAGCAAACGCTTTTATGAGTTCCCTACTGAATTTGAAAAACATGTCAATTTTACCTTCTGAAAAAAGCATGTACGTCTTCATTTATTTAATATTACGCGAACACAGTTACTTTATTCGAATCGTGTTTTATGTGAACATGTTAGACACATGCAGTGTTCTGTTCGGTATCGCAATTAGTGATGTTCCCGATTTTTGTATAGAATATTTTCCCCTTAAAACTGCATTACCTGGAGGAAAGTAACAGCATATAACACCCATTTTGTAAGCAGAAGAACCGGCACATAGTGTAGGAATAACATGAATATGAGAAACGCAATGGTTTGCGCCAGTAACACTTTTCGTTTAACATACTTTTAAAACCTACTTTTTTAAAGCGTTTGGTCATTTAGAATATGATAAACAAGATCAACAAGGAAAGGCGGCGTTCAATGAACGCAACCCCCATATGACCTAGCAACAAGAACCAATGGCAAGGAGCCCAGGCGGACCCCAAACAAAAAACAGGACAGGGCAAAGACAGAGCACGGACAAGTTAATCATTAAATGATAAATAATTTGTAACTGTGAGATTTATAATGTGTCAGTAATGGTAAAAGGGCATGCTAGATTCTTATTATCTAAAGAAAGTGTGGCGCTGAATGTGACATAATGTCCCGTAGAAATAACAAAATGTAAACAAATTAACTATAACATTGTGTCTTTCATACAAAATACTTAATCATTATATACCTTATCATAAGAAACATAATTGATCAATCAGCACTGAAGATTTCTCAGTTAGGTTTTAATGATGAATTTAATAACCATGAACAATTAACTTAAAATGTGATTTCATTTCTCCACGCTGTAATAGTCAAAACTTAAAATATATTGATGTTATCAAAATGATGGCAATAAATAAGATTGTACTGCTTTTGAATAAGAAGGTGCCCCCCAAAACGAATATTTGTCCCCTCCTAAAATAGATAAATACAGAATCCCTAAACAAAGCCCAACACGGCAAAATTGAAAATGTTGCAGGCTCGGTTTGATTGAGCCTGTTCATGGACGGTACTGGAAAGTGCAAGTTACCGTCCACGCCCCTTAAACTGACAAACATGAGATTTATAATGTGTAAGTAATGGTAAAAGGGTATGCTAGATTCTTATTATCTAAAGAAAGTTTGGCGCTGAATGTGTCATAATGTCCCGTAGAAATAACAAAATCTTAACAAATTAACTATAACATTGTGTCTTTCATTTCATACAAAATACTTAATCATTATAATTATGTAAATTGCAAAAATACAGCAAAAGCGAAATATTATTTAGAAAATTGGCCTATGAAACTTTTGGAAACTGTTACAGGAGACACACGCAAAATAAGCTTTTAAAAAATAAAACCATTTTTGAGGCATAAACGGCCTTTAAATAAATGTATAAAATTCCTCATAAAATGTTATGACAGCATTTGCAGTTTGAATTAAAATTATGTTTGCAGAGACAAATGAGGTTTTATATTGGGAAGTTTGGATGGGTTTTAAATTTCAATTTTCGAGCTTTATGTTTTCAATTAAGATAGTTGTGAAGTATTGAAAACAATATCATAAAACAAAGTTGTTTCCTCTATTGGTATTGTTCTTAAATTAATTTACTTATTTGAGCAAATTAACGTATACGATATAAATTGAAAATGATTGTTTCTTAGCTTCATGTGTAGAATTACATTGTTTTGAGTGTTAATTTATAACAAAATATTTAATTTAATGTTATCTCAATTGTGGCAAGTAGTTTTTGTTTCGAATTTGAAATGTCCTTGGTTCATATCTATAGAAATAATACGAGTGTTTCCAGACATTATGTGCAAAATTGTTTGAATTGTTTGAATATATACCTATCTTTTTTAACCTCATTTACGTATAATGTCAGTAAGCTTTAAACTACAATATATCTGAAAAATATTTTTCAGTAATCAACTACGTACTGTTAGTTATTTATATACAATTTTACATTAATCAAGATACAACAATTCAGACAGAAGAGAAAAATGGAACTACCAATACGTCTCCTATTCAGTAAATGGTTTGCAGAAGAAATAATGTTATCCTTAATTGAAGGCACAGAAATGAATTAATATGTACTCCTATAGTTTTATAATGGTTGATGAGCATATGTAATAAAAGCAGCAAAACAGAATAGTATTTTGAATTCCATACAAAATACTGAAAGAAAAGAAAAAAAAGTTCAGGTAATCGGTCAATGAGGAACTTGTTGGAGACTAAAAAGGATACTAAAAATAAAATAAGATTTTGAGAAACAAAAATGGAAGCCTTTCTTGGGCATAATGGGCCTTCATAATTGAGCAATCAATCTAAATGTCGTGTTTTTGTTGCCTGGGAATTTTGTTATATTGTATGTACACAGTGCATGCAAATAAAAAATGTATACGCATAAGTTTTTTTTTTAATAATTTTAATGATTGCACTTGTGTAATGTGTTTATTACATCAACAAATTATTTAAAAAATGTTTATTTATGGTCAAACGGTTTTATGTAATTTCACCGTGAAATTACTAGGAAAAACGAGCTTTTTGGAAGTAATACCACTTCCATTTACGAGAAAAAAAAATCTTTTTCTCATGATATTCGTTTGATGGACGGTTTTATGTTTTGGTTTTATTTAACTGAGAGGAAACCCATTTTATTCATGCAAAAGAGTTTCCAGACCTAGTACAGTTTTTGTAATATTTTTCACATAAAACACCAATATATTAACGTTGTTTTGGCTCAGATTTGCTAATTGAGTAGTAAAACTAGGACAGCGTCTTAGGAAGGTTGGATGTTGTTCTTTCCCCAGAAATTTAATCTGGGACAAAAGTAATGACGAAAAGAGATGTTACTCGCCAAATAATCTCAGAACTGAAATAATATACGAGCAGAAGAAAACTCTATATAAAGTAGTTAGACTAACATCAACTTCATTTAATTTTATTGTAATGATATATACGAAAAATGTACATTGTGCAATTGTTAATATTGTTGCTGATATTTATGGAGTTGATAAGTGTATGTGTGCGTCCGTGTGTTCGTTGCGTGCGCATGCAAGGTAAAATAAAATAAAAAGTCTAAGAGAACAGGTTTTTGTATTACTTACCTAGCCTGGGATTCAGGCGTTGATATTTTTTATTTATTCATAACTTACGCGCTATTTCATACTCGATCGTCATAGATAACACAACATCTCTGGTTTTGAATGTCGATTTGCCGAACAGAAGCACATAAAAAATCGACAGACTGGAACCCAGGCTATTACTTACCGTTTACTGATGCTATATGTTTTGAACATTTTATTATTTTATGATAACGGAGAAAAGCATAAAGTATAAAAGCAAATAAAAACCTCGAAAACTGTTTAGACTTTATCGTAAAATAAGTCTATAAAATTTCATTTTAATGTATGTAATACACAGAGCATAGATACACATCCGAAAAGTGAAGCCGTGTGCCTTATCTCGAAACATTTGTAAACCCTAGGAAACACGCTGCTTAGCTGTGTGTATAAAACAATTTCTACCTTAAGTTTATACTGGCCATTTATATACATCACAACAGCAGGTTTCAAATGCCGTGTTGCAGCTGTAAAAATGTTGCCCGTATTTAGTTTTCTTCAATGCAAAAATGCAGGCTTGATAACCAATGATGCACACCGATTTTAATGGAATTGCACGAAAGTGTCATATTGAATGCATTACCCTCAGCTCCAGACAAGTGCTCTAATTTCAATTATCGAACTAATAGAGCACTATAATGTTATTTGCATAGTAACTGGCATCTCACTGTACATTCAGTTTAATCTATAAAACGAATTGTTTTTAAAACGTTATGTGTTACCCATTTCTATCACATTTTTTTCTAATTAAACAACTAGGTAACAAAATACATTTGTCTCACACCATCCTTTTATCAAAGTATTAATTTTTACACTGATTAAGTGATTATATAATTTATTTACTTACGAATTACATTTGGCTTCACCTTTACATTATTCAATATGACATTAACATCACATATTAAGCACAAGTTGTGCCTAATGCGCTAATGATTAAGAGCTCGTGACATGTAAACGCATGTCTATCAACTTTTATGCTGGTCTTAAGTTTCGGGATTCATTCAATTGATTAAGTATAAATTATCAAAGCGAGCACAATTTCAATTCTTATGTAATCCGGTTCATGTCCTTGGAAGTAATTTGAATACGTAACTCATACAAATGTAACTAAAATCTTGTATTAGGTTGTTACTTAATGTAAAATATATTTTTATTAGTATCACCATGATAAGTATTAGCCACTCTTTGGGTATTTTCCGCTTTCTCTAAATTAGGTCCTTCTAAGATTATATAACTATGCGATTATAAATGTCAGAAATGTTTTAATGATAATTACCCATGTCTGACATACATTTCATATAGTCATGTGCATGACGTATTGAAATCAAGCTTGAACAACCACAGTTGTCCACTATAAAATACAGACACATACAGTCTATTGCTCTGTGAAACTAGGGCAATTACTTGATATACATAATGTCTAGTCAATTACCATAAAGACGTTTTAGAACAGAATACATACGACCGAACTGGATGTAAATATAGCTTTGTGAAATGCAAGTTGTTTTTTTTTTGTTTGTTAAAACATCTATTATTTATGTACATTAAAACATTTAATATATAAACCATTAAATATATACGCCACTTTAAGTGAAAACGTTCATTCTAACTGAACATTCTGAAATGAATTCAGTTTTTTAATCACATTTTAGTAAATTTAAAAAATAAAATGCGTTTATAAAACTATTTTTTCTTAGCAGACGTGATTATAATAAAATCTTTAGTCAGGACTGAAACTTTGCAAATTTGTTGTAGAAAATGCTCCTCTCTAGACTTCTGTTAATTGAATCATATTAAAATTGTCTTCAATTACAACTCAGTAATGATAAAATGAATGTTGAATTATGCTCAAGATAATAAGTCTCATAAAGATGCTGACAATGTGTGTTTGTTTTTTTCAAGTAAATATTTGTTAGTAGAATTAGTTAATGTTATGGCAGTGAGACAATTTTGATAAAATTTGCTTTCTATGATTCACATAAAGAATATCGCCTATTAAAGATAAAACCTTTACAGGCTTTTGTCTTAAATTAATCTTAGACGAATGTTTTGGCAACAAATAGTTTAATAATATTTTGCAGGTTACATAACCTTATTCATATCTCCTTTTGATTTGTTTACTTGGTTTGATGGTGCTATAACACACATTGCCTTCTATATTTTATACAAATAATTTGACTGGGAGTTGTTGTTAAGTAACGGCCTTTCTTTAGGTAAATGTGTCCTGATAGGCTTTAATCAGGTTCTTTTTCGTATCATGGCGACTCTTTTGCAGAAACCATTATTGATGAATCTTAATCGCTTGATCAAGCTATGATGGTGTATGTCATTATTTCAAATCTCAAGCCAAAAGCCCGCTGTAAATATAAAATATTAGGCTCCTCGTGGTAGGCATTTCATCGGTATTGACGTATCTGTTTTAGTCCTGGACGCAAATCTTAACTGAGTATCAGACAACTGAAAATAGTCAAATATTTGTACATTAAACCAACACACACACACACACACACACACACACACACACACACACACACATACTTGTACAAGTACCTATTAGAGGACTATGATTTATACCCGCTTTTCGAGGACCCTATCTAAATGTGGTCTGAGAAGATTGAAATTACATAGAGTGGAATTTATTTCCGATTTGAACAGGCTATGCTATTGAAATTCTACATACACTTCATAGGTTAGGAGAAAAACTAAACGAGGACTTGTCACATTTTCATATACTTTCGAGGACCACCAAACGAGGACCTTCATTTGCATATTTCACACAATTCCAAATCAAATATCGTTATGAGGACCGTCACTTAAAGTAAATTCGAGGACTTACACCTTTTGCACAATTTCACATCAAACATTCGAAATGAGGACTAATTTGTGTAATCAATTGGAGGACCTACACATGATCACCTTTTGATATACTTCTGAGGACCACTACACGAGGCCCTTCATTTTCATATTTTACACAATTCCAAATCAAATTAGAAGTGGCATCATACTATAAATATTTGGGACTATATTTCACTCCTAAATTGTGTAAGTCTCTCGCGCGAACAACTCTTGCCAAACAAGCTTCTAAAGCAGTGTTTTGTATTCTAAATCAGCAACGATACTTTGGTACCTTTAACACTCAAGACGCTTTCAAATTATTTGACACGATAGTCTGACTGATCTTGTATTATGGTGCAGAAATTTGCTACCAGTATTCAACCACTATTGAGAAAGTGCATACAGACTTTCGCAAACGTATTTATGGTCTAAACCAGAATGTAGCTAACTTTTTCCCGATCCGCGAATGTGGCAGGGCTCCAAATTCAGTACATAACATAATTAAATGTGTTAAATACTGGACTTAACTATTACAAATTCCAAATGAGCGTTATCCTTGACAATGTTATCTAATGCTACGCAGATGTCACGGTTCAGAACTGTTCACTATTAAGGGCGGCGGATAGGTCAGTCGGCAAAGCCGCGGTACGGTATTCTGAGGGTCCCGGGTTCGAGTCCCGGTCAGACTGCACATTATTCTCACCCTGTGACACAGACTAGACGAGGCCGGCATGAAAACATGGGTGACCAGTATTAAGGAAATTTTGTTTAATATGGATTCGGATATGCGTGAATTTCTCAAGAAATTGGAAATCATACACACTTTATGGCATTACTGGTTGATAGAGTTAACGATCAAGCTACGCTAAATATCCTCTCGCAAGAAGAAAAATCTCTCAAAATCAATTATTATAAGCACTTTAAATCACATTTAGATACAGAGAGATATATGTCAATACATTTGTCATTTAAAGTGAAATGACAATTGGCGAATTTTAGATGCTCTAATCACAGTTTTATTGCCACCAAAAATTGACTTGTCCATATTGTCTAAATAACCATGCTCATTATGTTGAGGATGAGTATCACATGTTGCTCGTATGTAAATTAAAGGATGAACTGAGAACACAATGTTTTATTCAAACTTGGCTTAACCGTGAACAAAACATTAACTAATTAGTCCCCAATCGGTTTAACCGGGGGGACTTTAGGTTTACACTCCATCCGTCTGTCTGTCCGTCTATCTATCTCTCTGTCTGTCAGTCCGCCCGTCCACAAAAATGGACCCCGCAATAACACAAAAAGGATTAATGGCAGTATGGAGATTATGCACGTCTTTTTCTTTTCTTCTTATGATGAAAACTCTGGTTGCTATGTCAATAAATAGACTGAAAATATTGCAAATTTAACACATAAACTGGATCCAGTGATAACGCAAAAGGTACTGAAAACATTTTTATCAAACTTGAAAAACGGGTAGTTGACAGTTTGGAAATTATGCACATCTTTTTCTTTTCTTCCTATAATGAAAATTCTTTTTTTTTACTTTTCTTCTTTGTGACTATAAATGGTATCTTTAAATTTTATTTAATTGTTCTGTGTTACACCTACATCATGCATGTCAATGTTCATAATGATTCTTGAGATCACTTTTTCCAACAAATTTACTGAAAAAAGTTGAAACATTAGTTATACTTTTTATTTATCATCGTGAGAAAAACGGACCTTTTGATAATCTGTTGTATAAACATTATTTCCTTACTAGGCAGGAAAACAACACATTACTATGATATAGACAAACTTAAAATTCAAAAGATTTAAGTCCAATCATGTTATTTATTCATTCAGTGGTATAATTGAATGGCCAATGGCCCATCAGAATGTTGCTGGAGTTCTAACCGGTAGGGGACTTATGGATTGCTTGCAATACTATGATAATTGATTGTTTTATACAATTTATGTCAAGTGACTGAGCATTTTCGCTCTAGCAAACTATTTAATTATAATTATAATAATAATATATAATTATAATTATACAAAGCTTTGGAAACTAGAAATGTGTTTATTTTAAATGTTGGAACATCCTAATTTAACTAATTGGAACTAGATGATGTCAAATGCTTAACAAATTATTAAAGGGACTCCACTGAGTTTTTTTTGACATGATTGGACTTAAAATATTTTTTCAAGATAAATGTACCATTTGATGTAGGTTAAGACCACTTATCCTTGTCCACAATTTCAGATCATTCGCGCACTTCGTTATTCAAGAATAATTATTCAAATTGTAAAAAATGACCCAAAAATTGGGCTAAGAAAAGCATAAAAATACGATTTTCAATTTATTTCAAAGTATATTTCTTAACTATCTTTGCATATATTTCTGTTTAAAGTACCCCCAGCTCATTTACGTAATAAATACAAATGTTATGATTTTAGGCTTTTAAACTTCAGTGGAGTCCCTTTAAAGTGAATAGTATTTTAAAAAAAAATTTAAAACACATTCTTAAATTCAGCTAATAATGTTCTTTTTAATCACTTATTCGTAAATGATTAACGCTTATGTATTGATCACGAACAGTATATGTATATGAATTATATATTGTTGATACATCCCTTATTTTGTAAATAATGAATTACTACAAACATGTACAGTATCGTGTGTATCGAGAGCCGGAGGCCTTTAACTACAATAAAACGTGTTATGCATTTATGTTACCGTTATGAGAACGGTCACTGAAAGTCGATTCGAGGACTTACACTTTTTGCACAACTTCAAACCAGACATTCGACAAGAGGACTAATTTGTGTAATCACTTGGAGGACGTATATATGCTTATTCCTCTTGTTTTAGTTCTTAATATGTCACAGGTGCATGATTACATTTGTCAGAGACATTATCCCTAACCAGAGTATCTAACCAGCGACCTCTGTTTAAAAAAACAATATTCTCTCCATTGAGTCCTTTTAAACCCATATGGAAAGATAAAATTGTATTCTCAACGAAACAGCATACCAAATTTTGTGATTGTTGCAAATCCTGCGCTTAACAGAAAATTCCATTTCATTTTGCGAGCACTTTAACGCCCAAATATGTTAACTGTTTCAAAGTATATATGCTTTTTTTCGAGTATCCTTCACTCACTTGCAAAATTTTTTTCAAAACCTGTATGTCCTGAATGTTCTCTATTTTATCTCAATAGACTACCTTACCAAACTATCATACAAATGCTTGTGTGGCGTTCTGTCAGCCTTTTATCATTTGAAAGAAACTTTTGATGACCAGCTACCTTAGGTCCTCGTATTTTTCAGCGAAATCGTGCATACTCTCCTTTCCATGGAGTATGGTTCATACTATTAAAAAATTTGGTTTTCTGGTTATACTGAAAAAAAACTAGATATAATCCACTTTGTTATCCTTCTGCGAGACCTTCATTAGTACATTTTACCATTTATTTTCAAAAAAGGCAGGATCGTCAGACTCCTGAATAAAGTTTCAAAAATAAATATATATATTATCTAAAAGACATTGGTGTCTACCTCTTAACACGTGGATCATGGGTTTGAACTTTTAAGATCATGTTTAAAGATCTATTTTTCAAATTAGCCTTACAAAAGTATAAACTGAACTAATATCAACTGCCACATTGTAAACTGAACTAATATCAACTGCCACATCTGGAACAGATAATACTTGGTCCATTATCATATCTCCTCACATTACTTTGACTTGGCATCTGTTATTGATAACTGAACAGCTTTATTTTTTTCATCTTTTATTATATTAAATCATTATTTCCATGAAAGTCATATCTTGACATGATATAATCAAAACTCATAATTGAGCCGCGTTACAACAAAACCAACATTATGGGTTTGCGACCAGCATGGATCCAGACCAGCCTGCGCATCCGTGCAGTCTGATCAGGATCCATGCTGTTCGCTTACAAACCATATAAAAAGTAGAGAAACTGATAGCAAACAGCATGGATCCTGATCAGAATGCGCAGATGCGCAGGCTGGTCTGGATCAATGCTGGTCGCAAACCCATTATGTTGGTTTTGTCATGACGCGGCTCATATAAAGAAGTAAAAAAATGTGATAACTATATGCTTAGAGTGGGCATAAACATAATTCACAAAATACAGTAGAAAAGTGAATCAAAAAAAAAAACCACACTCAAATCACACAACAAGGTAAAGATCAGTTTAAAGCACCAACATAGTAAGAAAAATAACTAAATACCATCATTGCGATATCAGTCATCATTTAAAAGATTAAAGCTAGTTTAAGACAGGCATATAAAACTAATCAAAGCACACAAGTATTAAATATAAACTTTTACAATTACTTAAGTCAAGTATTTATATTGAAAAATATTCAACTTTATCATCATCTTTTTTAGCAATGGTGATCTTGACCCAAATTACCCCTAACTCAATTCAAGAATGCAAGTTATCATCTTTTTAAATATGAAGAATATCAGTCAAAAATAAAGGCTGTTTAGAAGTCTATAATTGGCCATCTTGACCTTAACCCACTGACCCCTAACTCAATCGAAAGGAATACCATGCAAGATATCTTCCAACCAAATATGAAAGACAATTGTCGATAAATAAAGGCTATAATGGGAAAAATGAAAAAATCTATTTTTTTTAGCACTGATGACATTGACCCAACTGACCCCTAATTCAATCCAAAGGAAGAAGACCATGCAAATTATCATCCTTCCAAATATAAAAAACATTACTCAAAAAAATAATGGCTGTATAAGCAAATGAATATCTATCTATTTTTGGCATCCTTGACCCTGACTGACTGAACCCTACCTCAATCAAAAAGAAGAATATCATGTAAGTTATCTTCCAACCAAATATGAAATACATCTGTCAATAAATAAAGGCTGTCTAGGCTCAAGTGTAAAAATCTATTTTTAGCACTGATGACCTTGACCCACTGACCCATTACTCCATCCGAAGAAAAGAAACTTTTTTGTATTCCTACTAAATATAAGAGACGTATGTCAATAGGATCTATATGTTTGTACGGACAGACAGACGGACAGTTCAATTACTATATGCCAAGGGCATAAACAATACTAATTACAATAAAAAAACATATTAGTAATGAATTCAATATTATCATTTTATCAAATCCTTTAACATCAGTAATTTTTAATTACCAATGAGTAAAAAATTCACTGTTCACTTTGAATAATATTCTAAAATTTCTGACAAAAATTCAATCATACATGGGCTTAAAATCAAAGTTAAAAATTAAGACACTACAGCATGAAATTATTCACAACAGTTCTCAATAACATCCAAACATTGTTTGATTTTAAGAACATTTACATAACATAAACATTATATACATTCAACTAGAACTCCTCGAGTGGGATGTGTTGCCTTGTGAACAATATAGTTCAGGAGAAATGGCAAAGGACAAAAATGAAATATGAAAATTAACAAAGGGCAAAAACTCAAAAAATAATAAGTGCAGAGCAGCAGTTTCTGTGCACTGCACTTCTTATCAATAAGATCTAACATTGTATGAAGTTCCAAGTCCATACCTTTTATTATTTATGAGAAATTGCCTGGACAAAAATAAAATATGAAAATTAATAAAGGGCAATAACTAAAAATAAGAAATGCAATTTTTTTTTAAATGAGATCTATCATCCTATGAAGTTTCAAGTCCATAGCTTTTATACTTTCAGAGATATGGCCCGGACAAAAATAAACTATGGAAATTAACAAAGGGCAATAACTAAAAAAATAAGAAATGCTGAGTACCAGTCCTTAAGCACTGCACTTCTTCTTAATGAGATCTATCATCCTATGAAGTTTCAAGTCCATAGCTTTTATAGTTGAAGAGAAATGGCCCGGAAAAAATTAAGGTATGAAAATTTACAAAGGGCAATAACTCAAAAATTAATAAGTGCAGAGAACCGGTCCTTGTCGACTGCACTTCGGGTTATTGAAAGAAGCATGCATACCAAGTTTGAAGTCAATCCGACTTATAGTGACTGAGTTATGCTCCTGACAAGCTTTAGGGGACGCCAACGGTGACAATGACGCAGCCGACAAAAGTAACCCCTATATGTCGCCTTTTCAAGGCAGCACAGTAAAAACACAATGCTGCCGACAAAAGTAACCCCTTTTCAAGGCGACACAATAAAAACTTTTTCGGATGTTGCCCTTGATAATGACCAACATGTAAATTCCAACACAATTACCAATTTCAAAAAAAAATAAAAATCTTGACTCTTCAAGCTGAATTTCATAACGAATAACTAAGCTTCAACCAAATGGTTATAATTTTAGGTATCTATCACGTAAATGTGAAAGCAACAAAATTTTAAAGCAACAAGAAGTTCGGTTTTGTTCCAAAGTGCAATACTACATTTTTGACCCCTTGCATTGCTTTGAAATTTGGTACACCAAAGTTAGCCATTACCTAAATCGTGTTGGTGTGCGTAAAAACCAAATAAGCAAGCAATACTGCATTTCAACTTTTAAAGCCTTAAGACATAGTTTCAAAGAAAATTCAATTATGTTTTTTTATGCAAGTTTTACTAAAATTTAATGAAGTAGCACAGCAAACATTTGGACAAAAATGTCATGACATATATATTTGAATAACATTTGTAGATGATAACAAGCATTCTGGTGAAAGTTACAATGTATAACAAAAATGTGATATGCAACATGCATAAGCTCTGAGCATTGTTGCTAGAGAATTTAATGACTACTTAAATATCAGACAGAAACCATTCATAAAACTTACAAGAAATATCAACAATTTATTATTACTCAATAAATAGAGGATATTGAAATTGAGTGTAAGTTTAAGACTGAATTTATTGAACGAGTTTATTAAATTATATTATGCGAGCCTCTAGCAAGCATAATATAAGTTTTATGCGAGCCTCTAGCAAGCATAATATAAGTTTATTAAACAAGTCCAATAAATTCAGTAGTGAACTTACACAGACTCAATATTCTATTTATCCCATACCAAACAGTATATTTTATGATTTTGTGACTACCTAAATATCTTATCAAAATATCCTTAATGTAACCTGTAATCATAAATCTTATCAATTCAACTTGATTAATTCCCAGTAGAAACTAGATGAGACCCATTTTCAAGACTATCAAAAAAAAAAGCTTTGAAGACTTTTTTTCAAAGGGCATCATAGAGTTTTTACTTTGGTTAAACACCAATAGTACAGTATTTGTTAATTAGAGATTAAAACAAGTTTACATTATCCACCACCAACAATAAACCTTGTTATCAAGTTAAATAGTCCACATCATCCAAGCATGTGTCAGACCAATACTGTTGTCAGGCTTCTCAATAAGTGGCTGTCTAATTGGTTAATTCTTAAGTCAGCAGCCCAGAACAAGGGCTTTTACAACTCTCTAGGCAGCATTACTTTTTGTAAAGTTGATTTTCGTTTGATCTTTCAAAAGAGCGAAATGGGAGTACAGTACAGAAAATGTGTGCCAACTCCCTCGTGATGAGCCTTGAACATTATTTATTTGTACCGTTGTACGTATATAAAAGATAGAAAATAAGTTATCATTTGACAACTCGAATACAGGGTATAGTATAGTACATAGAAGTGGCACTGTTTCAAAAGTATCATTTCACGTTTAAAAAGTATTGTTTCATTTTTTAGCAATCATGTAAACGTTTACAAAAACACGTAAATGTGGGAGCCTTATACCAAACATTTTGAAGTGAGGAAGACACATTTTTCATTGATGCATAGTAACAAGGGTTATTGTTGGTTGTGGTTAACATTCATGTTTATATAATGCAAATGATGTCACATCAAAATATTTGCACTGCAGTGCAATACAACTTTTATGAAGTCATAAAATTGGCACGGATATGTGATAAATAAGTATCTTCTATTGGTTTTATGTTCAATCATCATTTCTATGATTTATTTCACAAATAGACATATTTTATTCTATTTTTCTCCAAAAAAATGATGATATTGTACTTTCTTTGCAATTCAAACATGATACAGTTAAATATTTCAGTATTCAACTAAAATTGTATCATACATCAGACACCTTAAACAACCATAAAAAAAGTAGGGCTTCTACAATTATATAAGAATGGTCCTTAATTATACAATGTGATCTTAGCCCTAAAATTAATTATAAACAAACATTACTTCCTCCGTAAAAATAAAACAAGAGGGCAATTTGCCCTCTGATCAATTAACCTGATAAAGAAGCATGATGTTAACAACTTTCTTTAAAATAAAAATCAAAAAATTACTCCCTTCATTAAACAATGATTTGTGTAAGATAGGCTCATTCTAACAACGACCAGCAATTTTCCCATTGAAATTAGGACTGAAAAATGTATGCATATAATCACTATTGATATTCTATATTTAGACATGTGACATAACCCATTAGAACATTGAATTGTAAACGCTAAAAAATGAAAACGGTGTGAAAAATAAAGTACGGAAAACATATGGGTCCCAAATTTAACTTTATATTCAGGTATGGCAGCAATTATTTGTTGATGTCGTGTTAGAATGTAAATAATAAATCCAAATCAGTGATTTTATCGTTCGGATGCGCATCATTACACCACTCGGGCTACGCCCTTGTGACATAATTCCTCGCATCTTAACTCCAAACATTTTTTTTATTTAGAAATAAAATCACTGTTTGGGATATATTAGTTCTTAGTTTACAGCTACGCTAACTTATGGCATTTTTCTTTTCATAGCTATTTTTTTGTTCTTAATAAAGAATTTTATTTGTGTCCATGGCCTAAGCATCAGGAGGGGTTCCTTCTTTTGCGCCTCTGTTATCTGATACTTGCCTGGTAATTTCTCAACGTAAAGGAAAGTTCCAAGCTGTCTGCACACAGCAGCACATTCTTCCTCACTCCATGGTTTTTTGGATGGGGTATTGTTTGTCTTACGATTTTGAACATAAAGATTTCGAGCAGGGACCTCTATCTTCTTTGAAACTTCAATTTGGTTACTCTCACTCGCATTGTCTGGCTCCTCCTGGTCTTACAGTGTAGGATCACTTTCCTTTTCAAGTGGCTCTAGAATAACAATTTATATTATTATTAACAATAAGAATTATATTGAAGACTGGCAATGTACTCGAGCAATACATTTTTATCTGAAATTCCGGAAATTATATTTGATTTAAAAAAAAAAAAAAAAAAAACCAAAAATACATAAGATTTAAAATTTTCTTCATTTAAATAATAACTCCTGTCATTTGTTCCCTAAAGAGCAATTCAATGATCAATTGTCGGTAGTAAAGGGTTTCTGTTAATTCTAATTATCGCCTGTCTGTTGACTTGTGGTCATTTTGGTGAATAAACAGTGAAAATACCCTGACTTCATAATATGTGTTATACAATGTCTACTTCATTTTAAAACTAATAGATTAACGCAGAAATAAAAAAATATTTTAGATTTTCACAGATTATCAGGGGGTACAAACAAACTTTGACCGTTACAAATAGGTGATAATTTAGTGCTTTTACTATTGTTAATGTTGTACACAGTGAAGCGATAATGAAATTACCAGGTTTAAGTATACAACCTTGTAATTTTTACAGGAAAATAATTTCATATGTTTACTTGAACAATCTTTTTCTTTTAAATTCCCAAAAGCATATTTTTTTAAAGACAAAACCAACACAAAAAATTGTTTTTTTCCTTTTTCACTTTTTTTTCTTTTCTAAAAATTTGGGTTTAAAACTTGCAAAAAAAATTTTACGGGGGTAAAAATTAAAAAAAATTTTTCCCCTCAACACAGAAAACCCATGAAACTAGATGAATCTTTTTGGTCATTGTACAAAAAAAAGCTTCATTAAGATATAAAAAAAAAAATCATATTTCTATTGCTAACTGAGTAGTCTTTCAGTAATATTTTACCTTACCATTCCACCTTTAGATTAATTATTACAAAGACTTTAAGTAATTTCAAATAATTTAAGGCATGACTTACAGTAATGACTGAGACCAGACTAAGTGTGTTACCTTAACCCTTTAAAGAATCTGTTGATGCATTTCTTAATTATAACATTGACAAAATTAAATTGGCAAATATCCAAAAGATACCAATGTGAGGACAAAAGTGTATTTTAGTCCTCACATTTAAAAAGGTGAAAAATTTTATTATCAAGGTCCTCAAAATGGTATCTTCATCAAAACAAAATGTGTGTCAACAAAATTAAATTTGCACATACCATCAAGATTAAACTGGATTTCATCCAAAGTTTTTCCCTTGTACTTGTTCAGATGTCCCCTTTCAAGTTCAAGAAGCAACTTACTCACTTTGGCAACCTATGAATTGAAACAAGCATTTCATTCAAACTATGCTATAAAATTGGTTGCCATAGACACCATTAGGATAAAATATATATGCAAGATGTATGCAAGCTGACTCTTATTCTCAATGCTTAATATTAAAATAGAGCCTGAAAAATGCAGAATACCAAATTATTTAGTCCTTGTCTGTATGATAATCATACCTAAATATATATATTTCTAGTCAATGACAGTATGTGTACATATAATAGACCTTAATTAACTTAAATCTAATGTGTATATGTTACAGCTCATCATAAAGTCTATATTTTAAACAAAGTGATTAACCTCAGACCACGGAATGCAATGTAGTCCTCACATTGATAGTTCATATGGAAAATCAGACAATTACACATGATAGAGATTTTACCTCTCCTCTCAGAGATGGTAACGATCATGCTTCTTCAGGAAGCAGATTTGAGAGTGATTCAAATAAGCTTTAAGCTTTCTTCACCTTAATTGCATTGTGTGAAAAATACCAATGGTTACCGTAAAATATGTAAAAGTCATGACTGCTAATAGATATATATAAAAGGATAGAAAATGTATGCAAAAAAACAATTACTAACAAATTGTCTCTTTTTATCTTTGGAAAAAAAACATTTTTATACACCAATATGCTACTTCTGAGATTTCTATCTCGAAACATTCAAATCATGTATGTGAGTTGTAGTTGGTTGACACTTGTAGAAATGGTATGAAACATTTTTATTACAATTAAAAATCAAATTTGAATGACATTAAAAATATGTTCATCAAAACATAAACTACCTCTAATAAGAGATATTTGATATTTGTAAGGAATTAAAGGAATAGTGAATAAAATTTATAAAAATTCGTAACAATTGATCTGAATTATTATATAACAAACTTCAAGTGCACATTGCAGGAGTGGATATAGATGAAGTTATGTTAACTGAAATACTTGTATCTTATTTTAAGAAGCAAATGGTTCATAAGTGGCAAACTAAAGACGACAATAATAGAAAAATACAGATATACAATTTATGTTACATGTGTAACATCACAATGCCAAATCACTATCCAGTACTTTATTAGGTACCATTTACCATCCAGGTATTTTGTTAGTATTTTGGTTGGTTGCATGACCTTTTGCATGTGGTATAGGAAGAAACATACTGCTTGACACACTACTGGCATGCGAGCAGTTCCCGTACAAAAATCGTAGTTACTTAAACATTATTTTTTATTACGCTCACTCACCAAAATTTGAATGTTACACATCAATATTCGGCTCGTTACACAAATCATGGAAATTCCATAATGTTCTAAACATAGAATAACCCTTAGTTATGAGGCTTCATATGGGGTACAGAAATTATCCATTATTTTGTATGAAGAGAAGTAGTTCCCGTACATAAAATTTAACCCATTATAATTATACAATTTTATTATATCGGACCTATTTTTCATTTATAATTGTTGAACAGACCATTCTCTAAGAGATAAATAGATGTTATTCAGGAAATAGAAAGTAGACTAAACGCGTGTATCTATTACCCGGTACCGTTACCCCCAACGCATTCACATGCGATGGCATGCTTGTATGCATGATATTTTACGCATCAAAGCCATAAAATTATTTTATATAGTAATATTGGTCAAAATTCTGATAATTAAACAAGTTTTCATCACATTGCCTTCTTATCTGTAAACAGGTGGTATTAGTGGAAAACCCTTTAACATGCCTCACGTGTAAGTATGTTTGCGCATGCGCGCAAGGACGGAATCCCCCAGATAAAACAAGGTCACGTTTTGACAACACACAGGTGAAAGTGATTTAAAATGAGACTTTTTATATGTACTGCTGAACTGACACTTTAGATTTTGTCTCGGGTTTATGTAAATTCTGTTGATTTGGGAAATTTTAAAATTTTTTAAGAATCAAAGGGAAAAATCAAACGGGTTTAAAAAAAAAATTTCGGGTACTTTTCTTCTGTAAAGGGAAATGCCCGCATGCCAGTAAAAGACACAGGGTAATAAGACTACTTCACCCTGAGCACCCTTTGTAAATTGAGTTTAAAATGCAAAAAAAATTCCCGGGCCAAAGGATCAATTTTAAAAACTAATTTTTTGCCTTTTATGTTTCATTTTTTTTACAATTTGTTTCAGTGGCCCTGTAATTAACCTTTTATCTTCTTTTTTATTTTTTAAAATTTAATAAAGAAACTATAACCCAAAACCCGAATATGTTTAAAATGGGAAACGAAAAGAATTCCCCTTTTACTTTATATAAAGACCAGGAAAAGAAGCCCCCTAATCCAGTCATTTTTCCCTTTAAAATTAAGGGATTTTTGGCACTGTTCCCTAATGTTTTTGAAGCCTGTGGAGGTTAGAGTCTGAGGCTGCTTTGCACCACATATTGAAGCAAATTTCCTTAAAACATCGGTAGCTCTGATGGGGGTTTCGGAAGTACCAGGCCTGGCAAACATAAAGACATTACTAGGGTCGATGTTTCCAGAAGACCTATATTTTATAAGAGCATCAAACTGTTTTACAATGTGGTCTTGAAGAAGAATTGCTACTCGCCTCCCTCTCTTACCCCTGACTTCCACTCTATTTATAACCTCGGCCAGCTTTCTCTCTAAAGGAGATAGAGATTCAAAAACTTCTTGATTTGTGGTTTTGCCATGGTCAATACCATCTAAGTATTGTTGCACCTGTAACCTTTCTGCCTCCCCAGCTCTTCGCTTGTTAAAAAGCACTGTCTGTGCTAATGTGATTTCACTTAGATCCCTCCATTGAACATGTGTAAGTTCAGACATACCCATGATAGTATTTGCTTGTTCTTTGAGATAAACTGATAATTTTTTTCAAGTCGTTTACTAGCGGGAATTTTTGATGGGTTGTTGTTTCTTTGCAATTTCCCCTGGTTTCAAAAGGCTGTTGCCCTACTCAATTTTTAATTTCCTTGGGAAAACTTTATTTAAAACGTTTTTTCTTTTACTTCAAAAACCCAATTCCCCCGTAGGGCCCTGGGACTCAGTTAACTCTCTTTGGCCCAAATTTAAAGTAATAATTCCCATTTTTTTTGTAAAGGGCGGAAATTTCCCAAAAAACATGTTTTTTCATAAACCCCAAAAGGGTTTTGGGGCAGCTTTAACACATACGGAAAATTTTTTTTGCATCAATGCAAACTCTTAAAGTTTTTAATAGAGAATCAACAACCCCTTTCTTCTATCAAAAAAGGAAAACCCAAATCTTTATCTTTGCCTTTCTATTAAATTTATGTTAATTACCGGGCATGTTTAATGAACTGCCTTTGTCCAAAAGTCACAATGTCATTATCTGTACGGGCAACAATGGAAACTGTATCATTTGTCATCTTATCTAATATCTTTTCTCTAAATCCTTGATTAGCAATAGCAGAAACAGATGAAGCACTGTCTACTTGGTGATTTCTTCCCTTCTTTTCAGGGTGGGCTGATTTTACATGGCGCCAAAGACTGGACCGCATGTATGTTCCTTTGCATTCCTTGCACTGTACAAACTGAGTTCCTTTAGTAACAATTCGAGGACGTTTACAAGGGATTATTTCCCCAACTCCAGCTTCATAAACTTTCAAGTTGTTTTCAAAGTCTCCTTGATTAGTGATCTCTTTCCATGCCCTCTTTCTGTTTTTTGAACCTTTATCATATGCTAAAGCTCTCTGTACAGCAAGTTCATTTTTATGCATCGACTCAAAGTGTCTAGGGAGCTTTCCTGGATAAGTTTTCTTACAGTATACACACATATGCCTTTTGTCCCATTTTCTTGACCCGTCTTTGTATTTTGTACTAACTGAAACATATATGTCTTTATTTCTATCGCTACTTTTTTCTTTTTCAGTTTCAGGTTTTCTATTATCATCCTCTTTCTCACAAGTTCGCTGGACTTCAATAACATCAGATATATCACTTCCTTCACTCTCTGACTCGCTAGAAGTGCCTGGAATATAGTCTTTATCTGCCATGTCATCTTGGTCATCATTGTCACTGGTCTCATATCTGCAAGTAAATCAATTATGCAATTTAATTAATTATTTGATAGCTTGCTCAAGTTTGACATCAATTTTAATATCAAGTTGGTCATAACTCAACAGTCAGTCCATCATATGGGCCTTCCTGGATAACTTATTAGTAATTACCAATTACTCCACCACTTTTGTTTGTTTAACTGTGCACCAACACAGTTTAGGTCACATGACACCTAAGCAGGAAAGATGAATATGGCTAATATCTTGGGTTTTAAAATCTTCAAAGAAACATCCAGGACCAAAACCACCTCACATGCCAGAGGCAAAAGACACAAATCATGCACTCCATACATTCCCATTTAGAAGCCGCTTACAAAAATTTATTTTAAAAATTGCAATTATCCAACCTTAATTTATTTTTTAAATTCTTTTGGCAAAATGGCCACAAATGCATGGCTACAACTTTTTGCAATTAGAAACCTTTCAACGAAACTTTTTAAAAATTTTTTAAAGTCAACAAATAAGGGGGTTAAACAAATCTTTAAAAAAGAAAATTAAGAACAAAATTAAGTTTTTTTTTTTTTAAATTTACTGTAACGGTTGTCAATTCACATGTGTTGTTTTGTCCAAGAATAAATCCTTTCCTTAAATAAATGTCAAAAAATGAAATCAAAAGTCAATCATTTGATGGTCAAGGTGACATCTACACTATTGCACATGTCTGTTTGGTCACAAGTGTTGTTTTGTTCACATATGAACCAAATCTGTACAGAAATAACAAAATTATGACAACTTGACCAAAATTTAATACTTTGACCTTGACAGTCAAGGTCATTGAAAGTTCAAGGCTAATGTCAAGAGACTATCGCAACTTTCCGTCAGTCTCGGATATGGAGCTCAAACACAGAACAGATACAGTTTTTCATTCTAACCTACACTAAGAAACTTAACATGTTAACAAATAGTTATTAAATGCTGGGAGTTGTTGACAAGTTTTTTTCCAATATATTCAGTAAAAATCCAGCTAAAATAAGTGAATTTATAGACACAAAAGCAAACAATACATAACTTATACGTGTATATTTATTATTATGGTTGTAGAAACCGAAAGTACAAAATGCAAACCTGTTGACATTTAGTCGGATTTGTTTAAATTGTACATCATTGGGCATTTTTTAATTAAAAAGTCTTGTCAGACATATTTTCAATCATAATTGTACCGAAATATACTTTGTTTTCCTTTGGATGTCAAATATATACATTCATATTACATTTCACTCGCTGTTTCTGTTTACATCTGAAACATGTGGTAGAACTACTTTCACTCCGTATTGTTTGCGAGGTTATTATAGATAATACCCGAGGACGTTCCAATTGGTCAAGAGTATGTCTTGTCCAAAAGGTTGGTTTGTCATAGTATGTAAACCCTAAGTATGGTACTATCCTGCTTTTAAACAAAATATTGGCAAAATAAGTTCATATATCCAAATTCTTTTTCTTTAGAGATTTCCAAATGTCCCCTGTTCCCATAAGAACCCCCTTTTTTTTTCTTCCAAACCCGGCACTGTTTAAAAAGTTTTTTCTGTAAAGGGAAAAATTTTGGTTATTATTTAATAATTTTAAAACCCAAAAAGGTCAAGGTCATTAAAGAGCCAAGGTCAATTTCAGTTTTAAAGACATAAAGGTCTTATCCTAAAAAATATTCTGTGAATCCATTGAATATCAACAAAGGTATAGCCAGTTACAGCAAAACAAAAATGAAAATTTCAATAATTTCACCTTCAAGGTCAGGGTCATTTAGGAGTAAGGGTCAAGATCTATCTGGTTAACTTTAATTTCTATACTAAAAGATTATTTTATTTTTAAGTGTAAAGACAATCAACTAAAAATAACAAAGTTATAGCCACTACTAGCAAAACTCAGCAAAAAAAAAAAAAAAACAAGGTCATTTATGAATGAAGGTCAAGGTTAGTCTTGTCTACTTAAAAGTCTTATCCAAAGGGTTGTTCTGTCCAAGTATGAAGAAAGGGTTGTTCTGTCCAAGTATGAAGACAATATCCAAAGAACTTAAAAAGATACGATCAACATACAAGTTTACAGACAGAAACGCCAACATGACTGAAAATACTTCTATCTACTTTTTTTTTCAAAAAAAAAGCTAGAAATGGTTTTAAATTTTACTTTCTTGTCATTTAAATGCATTGAAAAATTTAAAGTGTAACCAATTAGAGTCATATGATTATTGTACAAAGTGAGGACTTCATGTGAAATGGATTTACTCATAAGTCATAAAGGAGTTCAAGTCACTTTGCACTAAGTCCTTTTTTCCTAATAAAATTAAGGCTGTGAAAAGAAACAAATATTAATCTTGTATGACAATCTTCCTTTATTCTAACACCATGTATATTTAAATTAATTTAATGATGTTTTTACACCAAGAGGGCCAGGTGGCTCTGAGTTGCGCACCTGAAGCTGTTTGAAAAAGTTTTTGATGCTACATTTTCGTCATTTTGAACTTACACTGAAGCTTGACATTGAATAAATTGTTGGGGTCATAGACCTATATTGAATATTCTAACACTACCCGCATTTTTCCCTACTGAACATAAAAGAACTGAAAGTGTGTGTTATTATGCAATAAAATCACTGTTGATGTTCTATATTTAGAAATGTGACGTAATCACTAAAAATGCGACAAGAAGAAAATAAGTACAGAAACAAATCAGGTGCATTATTTAGCCCAATACCCTGAAATCGCTCACCTGCATATAGGCCCCTGGGCCAAGGCCAATTTTAAACCAGGGCCTTTTATTTGAACAAACTTGGTAGACCCCCATAAGAAGATACTGCATGATAAATATCTAAGCTCTACCTCTTTGGGGTTTTTATAAGAAGAATTTTTAAGTTTTTTACTGTACATATAGGGAAAAACAATGACCCCCCCCCCCTCGAAGTGGCCAATTTTGACAACAGGGCATTTATTTGAACAAACTTGGTAAACACCCACCAGAATATCATGCCTTATATCTGAGCTCTAGGTCTTTGAGATTTTTAAAAGAAGATTTTTAAAGTTTTTACTATATACAAAAAAATAAAAATCCATGACCCCCCTCCCCGGGGCAGGGCCAATATAGACCCCATGGCATTTATTTGAACAAACTTGGTAGACACTGAAAAGATGATGTTGCATGCCCATTATTTAAGCTCTAGCTCTTTCGGTTTTCTAAAAGAAGATATTTTAAGTTTTAATTATTTCGGTTGCCATGGCAACCAGAGTTCTGCTTGGAATTAAATTCTTTGGACAATTTTTAAAGTTGACTACCAAAGGAACATTCCTGTGCAGTTTGGATCTAATTGGCTAAGCGCAGAGATCTGCTGATCTGCAACATGTTACCCATTCCCCTGTAATTACGCATATTCTTGAGTTTAGGCCTATTCATTCCCTTATAGCTTTTGTCCATGTTATCTACTTTCCGCATTTCTTCTCCTATTCCCTTTCCCACACAGATACTCATTTCTACTACCGTAAATTCAATCCAATAAAACAAACAAATTATACAACTACTTAATTTTTAAAATGATTATTGGTAACTGAAAAAAAGTTTTGCTATTTTAAGAAATGCTGTAAGTTACAGTATAATCTGACAGGTGTACAACTGCATCACCCCTAAGGTCACTCAAGTTCATGCAAGCTTTGGCTGCAGAAGTGTAAAAAAAAAGATGTTTATTTTGTCATCAGAATATTTGACAGGGAAACATTGTGCAGGACTTTTTTCATGTCGGCAAGTGTCTTTGGTGTATGCTGTCTACACAGAGGCATACAAGGGGCACTAAAATTCGTCAATATACAGTGGCAAAGGGACATTTGGTGCAAAGTAGGAACAATTAAATGGATAATGCACAGTTTTAGACATAAGAAGTAAGAACCAGCAATTTTAATATGTGATTAAATTTGCATATCAAATTTTTGAGCAGCCATTTATGAATGAACCACTTGTCATAAAATATGATTTCAGTTTTATTACCAGGGAAATTCAATTATCTACAAACTTTTTAACAGTTATTTAGGTCAATGTTTACTTATTTTTCCAAGGCCCATACTTTGGTAAAAATGGCCCATCATTTTAAGACCAAGTGGGCCCAGGGCCCAGTACTTTCAAATTTTTGGCAGATCTCTGGTTAAGCAGTTTATGAGATGTTGTTTTAAGTAAAAGTTAACGGATGGACGATGGACGGCCGAACAAAAAGCGATCACAAAAGCTCACCATGTCACTTTGTGACAGATGAGCTAAAAAAGGCATATATGTTAAAAAATATCTCACTTTTCCAGTTCGTTTGTCTTGGTCAGTGGAATGGTCTGTCCAGGTATGACAGTAGCATCTTGTTGGACTGCATTTATTGTAGATGTTTTACTGGTTGGTATTGGGATATCAATTTCAATCAAAGAGTCTGAGTCATTTCCTGACATATCCTTCATGTTAATGCTATCTATAATTGCTGTCAATTCAACCTGTGTAAAAGAATAGTGAAAAAAGTAAAGTTTTAGCTTACTTGCAATATATCTGGCTTAAATAAACAGTCTCACATTTTACTGATACTCTTATCTACTAAGCACCTAAACATAGTATGTTAGTCTTAATATGTTACTAGTGCTTGGAGCAAGAAATTCAAAGAGCAAAAGCTCTTTAGAGCTCACAATTATATCTATGATAGTATTAAACAGGTATTTATGAACTTTTCAAGGTATTTATTTCTATACACATTTCACAAAAAAAAAAATTGCAAAAGGTGAGTCATAAAGATGGTATGATTTTATATTACCTCCTCAAAAATGTCATCATCGTCTTTATCTGGTTCTGTGTTATGTAAATGAGTTAGCAAGTTGCATACATTTTCTTCTTTCTTGAAACCTCCTGCATCTTTAAGTTGATCTGTATCTTCAACAATGTCCATTACAATCATATGATGTTTATCTGTTTCAACACTTTGCTTAAAATCTTTGGATTTAGCTCTTGCTATATCATTGTTACAATTTGATACAAAGTTTTCAACTTTATTTTCACATGTAGTGAGAATACCACCGTGATTTTCAGACTGTTCTTGCTCTATATCTGAACTTTGTATTTCATTCCCACCAACAACTGCAAATGACTCTTTTTCATGGCCAACATCATGACTATTTTCTAATTTTGCAAAACTAGGTCCAGTAATTATTACAGTACTTTGTTTCCTCCCATGTTGGCATCCTTGAGGTTGAGGGTCATTGGGTAAGTTAGGGGTGCTAACTGTTGTTTGGTCTCTAGAAGTACCCTGATCAAAATCTAAATCATCATGAGTGACTGTTCCAGCATCATTTAGATCATTAACTTTTGTGCTTGACTCAACTTCTCCAGCATGCTCGACTATTCTTAGTGCTTGATAGTAAAAAAAATGCCTGATACAGTTACCTCCTCCTGTTTACAGGTTGGGGTCATGATGGTGAACAAGTGTGCAAAGTTTCAAAGCCATATGTCAATGGACTTTGAAAATATTTGAACTATTACAAAAACTTTAACGTAAATTCTAAGTCGAAAAAGGGGCATAATTCTGTCAAAATGCTTGATAGAGTTACCTCCTCCTGTTTACAGGTTGGGGTCATGATGTTGAACAAGTGTGCAAAGTTTCAAAGCCATATGTCAATGGACTTTGAAAATATTTGAACTATTACAAAAACTTTAACGTAAATTCTAAGTCGAAAAAGGGGCATAATTCTGTCAAAATGCTTAATAGAGTTACCTCCTGCTGTCTACAGGTTGGGGTCATGATGGTGAACAAGTGTGCAAAGTTTCAAAGCCATATGTCTATGGACTTTGAAAATATTTGAACTATTACAAAAACTTTAACGTAAATTCTAAGTCGAAAAAGGGGCATAATTCTGTCAAAATGCTTGATAGAGTTACCTCCTCCTGTCTACAGGTTGGGGTCATGATGGTGAACAAGTGTGCAAAGTTTAAAAGCCATATGTCAATGGACTTTGAAAATATTTGAACTATTACAAAAACTTTAACGTAAATTCTAAGTCGAAAAAGGGGCATAATTCTGTCAAAATACTTGATAGAGTTACCTCCTCCTGTCTACAGGTTGGGGTCATGATGGTGAACAAGTGTGCAAAGTTTCAAAGCCATATGTCAATTGACTTTGAAAATATTTGAACTATTACAAAAACTTTAACGTAAATTCTAAGTCGAAAAAGGGGCATAATTCTGTCAAAATGCTTGATAGAGTTACCTCCTCCTGTCTACAGGTTGGGGTCATGATGGTGAACAAGTGTGCAAAGTTTCAAAGCCATATGTCAATGGACTTTGAAAATATTTGAACTATTACAAAAAACTTTAACGTAAATTCTAAGTCGAAAAAGGGGCATAATTCTGTCAAAATGCTTGATAGAGTTACCTCCTCCTGTCTACAGGTTGGGGTCATGATGGTGAACAAGTGTGCAAAGTTTCAAAGCCATATGTCAATGGACTTTGAAAATATTTGAACTATTACAAAAACTTTAACATAAGTGGTTACGCCGACGCCGACGCTCGGGTGACTGCAATAGCTCTACTTATTCTTATCGAATAGTCGAGCTAATAAAAATATAATAAAAATCGACTCATATTTCATCAGCTACATACAGGAACTTTATTTCTGCTATATCTTGCTCTAATTTGCACATTACATTGTTTTCTTTAGTATTGTATAATGCACTTCCCTATTTCATTGTCAGCCTTATTTTTACTGATAAACAGTTTATACGGTATTGAATACATATTTTGAAATTGACTGTAGATTTTTCTTTGTTAAAATAATTATGGATATGAGTAAATAAGTGTATGTTATACTTTTATTTGTGATGATATCTTGGGATTTTAAACAAAAATGAGAGCATGACACACATAATTTTGCATGCATTAGATGGTGAACATTGTAATTGATGATTAAATTTAAAAAAGATTATTACCGTAAATCCCCATTTATGTACTCATTTGTATCTAGGCATTTGAATAAGCTGAGAGAATCAAACAGCCAATATGTGTTCAAAGTATTATTATCTCCTGAAAAAGAAGATTGTTTAATATTAAGAGCAATCACGGTCCTAAATAGCTTACTTCTGATTTACTTTAAACAGAAAAATAGGTGCAATCTGAAGACATTTTTGTACAAACACATAAAATTTTGTCATTCAAATATGACAAAATTTTGACATTTATTTATTCAAAGAAATCTTCTTAAGAAAGGAAAATACAATTTTTTTTGAAGAGTATTTCAGATAGATGACTAAGGCTTTATGTGGGGGTCAAGTTCACAAACCGTTTCCCGTTTTTTTAACAAGGGTTCCCAATTTTTAACCCGTTTTTCCTTTTATTTTAATTTTTTTAAAAACAAACCCCAATATGGGGGTTTTTTTGCTTTTAAAACCCTTTTTGGGAAAGGTCATTAAACAAAACCTTTTCTTCCAAAGGAAAAACCTTTCATGAGTTCCTTTTAAATATCAAATTTTGGACCTTTTCCCCAAAGCACAAAAACCAAAATTTTTAGCTTCAAACTGAAAAATGTTTTAAAAAAAAACCAAAATTTGGTTTTTAAAAATCTTTATCTCCAAATTTTTTTTGTAACTTTTTTTCTAAAGTGGATATTTTTTTTGGAAATTTCAAAATTTTTCAACAAAATTAAAAACCTGAAATTTGCTTTATTTTGAAAGGTAAGAAAATTTTTTGTTTTTGTTTTAACACACAAAAGTCCTTTTACCACACACCCTATTTTATTTTTTGAAAAGGGGTTTAATTTATTGGGAAAAAATAATTTTAGGAAACCCCCTTTTCCCCAAAATGAGACTTTCCAAAATTACCCCCAGTTTAATAAAAGAAAGTCCTTTCTGGAATGTTTACCTTTTTAGGAAAAGGCCCCCCAAAAGGGCCAAAAAAATTTTAAAAAATTATGCATTTTAAAACCCAAAAATTCAATACTTTTTAAAAAACTTGGGGTGGTTTAAGGTTCCCAAATTTAAAGCTAAAAGGGTTTACAAAGGGAACTACAATCGAAAGGTTTCCCCTAAAATACCTTTTTTTTTTTTTAAAAAAAAAAGTCAAAAACTTTAAAAAAAAAAAATGGAAAAAACAAATCCAAGTTCCCCCCAGTAAAGTTCCTCACTTTTTTAAAAAATTTTTTTCTTAAATCTTCCCCGTAATAAATTTTTTAAGAACAAAGGTCCTCTGGGGAAAGGTAAAAAATAAAAAAGCAAACAAAAATTTTTAAATTGTCCAAAACTTTTGATCATACAAGGCTTTTCCCAAAAAAATTCTTGTAAAAATGTTAAAAAAGCTGTCCCTTAAAAACATTTTTTTTTCATCACAGAAAATTGGGGATTTGGGAAACATGACATTTTTTGGCACAAACACCCCATCTTTTGTGTTTTTTTTAATTTTTTTGGTGATAAATTTTAAACAAACTTTAAAAAGGGATTGCAAATTCTTTGAGCAAGGGAAAAAACTACAACCTAGAAAAGGGAAAAGGGGAAAATCCCAAAAACTTTTCAGGGGATCTTTCATCTAAAATTTTAATTTTTAAGAAGGGGCAGCGTTTTTATACAATATATTTTAACAAAATGAATAAATTTACCTTTCTTGAAGCATTCACCATCTCCTGTGAATGTGAATTTTACACCCTGGAAAAGATCCGCCTTAAACATCCTCGACCTTTGTGCTCCACAATCACTTGGAAATAAATTCTATCACCTTGAATTTCATATTCCTCCTAAAAATAAAAGATGCATTTATATTTCAGGCAACATTATTGCAATTTTCTTGCTAAAAATGACTTTTCATATGTGACTTGCATGCAACAATTTTTTCACTGATGCTATTTGTGTTTTACCAGACAGACAATCAATTGTTGAGGACTCTCATTAAAACCCTGATATGAAAAAAAAAACATCACCATTTCTTAAACGCATCAACGTTAAACTGTATGGGCCCATATGTTACACAAACACATTTCACATTCTGTTAATGAATTCCATTATAATTATGTAAGCACTTGTTGCTGAAAGGAGTTGCATTTATGCATCAGAATTGCTGCCACTACTTATACCAGGCAATTTATTGTCAGAAGCATCTAAATGAGCTTAAATATTTTGAGTCTATGCAATCTCTTAGCTCTAGCAGGTAGTGCAGCTTTGAAGTTTGAAACCTCAGGTTATCCAAATTCATCTTGAATTCATCTTCATCTTTTTTGGAAAAATATTACCTAAACAGTGAAACCAACCAACCAACCAACCAACCATAAAAACAAATAATCTATTATATTTACAATTCTAAATGCATTAAAAACAAGAGCTGTTGGTAGGACAGCAACACTCGACTATTCTAAGTGCTTGATAGTAAAAAAAAATGCTTGATACAGTTACCTCCTCCTGTTTACAGGTTGGGGTAATGATGGTGAAAACAAGTGTGCAAAGTTTTCAAAGCCATATGTCAATGAACTTTGAAAATATTGACAGGTATTACAAAAAACTTTAACATAAATTCTAAGTCGAAAAAGGGGCATAATTCTGTCAAAATGCTTTATAGAGTTACCTCTCTCCTGTCTACAGGTTAGGGTCATGATGGTAAACAAGTGTGCAAAGTTTCAAAGCCATATCTCAATGGACTTTGAAAATATTTGAGGTATTACAAAAACTTTAACATAATTTCTTAAGTCGACAAAAGGGGCAATAATTCTGTCAAAATGCTTGATAGAGTTACTTCCTCCTGTCTACAAGTTGGGTTCTATGATGGTGAATAAGTGTGCAAAGTTTTCAAAGCCATATGTCAATGGACTTTGAAAATATTTGAACTATTACAAAAACTTTAACATAAGTGGTTACGCCGACGCAGACGCTGACGCTCGGGTGACTGCAATAGCTCTACTTATTCTTATGGAATAGTCGAGCTAAAAATCAAAATGCAATTTAACTTTTGAAATCGGATCTGTTTAAATCCGAAACTTTCTGAAATCCGCCTCAAATTGTTCCTTCTATTGTCTTTGTAAATTTTACTTCTAAACTCTGGAACTTCCGATTTCTGAATTCCACACAATATTGTCCGGAATATTTGGTCGTTTCAATAGTTTGCCTCTAATGTCCAGACAAGGCAATAATTGTGACCTTAATAACCCATGACAAAATTCTCTTTTTGTTTTGTACATATATCCAACTGTATTAACCGCACAGTGTAATTAATTTTCATATAAACTATGTAAAAGGTAAAGTGCACACAGATTAACAGTTGTACATGGAAAATATATATCTTAAGGTAAAAAAGAATAAATGCAAATTATAACTTAGATTTGATATATTTAACGTGTTTGCCCATAAATATTTGAAAACATCTAAAATGTATGATAATTTATAAGTTTGTTTTATTTATCAATGTACGATTATTTATTAATTGTTTTTATTAATCTTTGTATCACAAAAACACCAATATTTATCATTAAAAGATGTACTTGTGCAGGTGATTATCTGGAAGCTTCCAGAATCTGCACTTTTTGGTTGGTCAAAGTTGTGTTTGGATATCAGAAGTTACATGTATATGATACTGTATATGATTTATTATTCTTTGCAACATTAATCTTTTATCCAAAAAAATCAAGCTATTTTACCTCTGGTAGGTAGTATCCTGCTTCCAATGACTTTTCTACATACTCATGACTAAGTACCCAGCAGTGGTGAGCTATTCCCATAAAATACTTAATGGTTCTTTCGCAAATGCGGCTGCCACTTTCCGCTGGAAAAAATGAATTACTCTACAAACACTTGAGACAATAAAAAAAATGATATCATCTACAAATACCAGCATGTGTAACATTGTAATATATTATTTAAACTATAAAGAATGAGGCTAATTTCTATCTTAACCATTCAAGTTCTATGTAACATGTTAACCCTAGAATTCCAGATGCTTATATTACCTCAACTAGAATTGTAGTGTTATGCAATGTATAGTCTTTTTGTGAAAATTATGTCTTACTGTAAGCCAGCTTGATGGCTTCTTATGGAATAACAAGAATAAATATGTACAATAATAAAAAGTGTAAAATGGTATCTACCGGTTTCCATGATTACATGAGTTGTGTGACTGTCAATTACAGGACTGTAACATCCACCACATTTTTTCGTTAGATTTCTTAATTGCTCCTGGAACATAAATCCATTTTACAATTCATAAGATTTGTCTAAATGCATTCTGATGAACTACATAAATTTGTAATGCATAATTCACATCAGTTGGGAAAATGCAAGATCAAATCAAAATCAAAAAACTATGAAATCATTTAAATTTACATTATTATTTTATAACAAATGCCCCTTTGTTATATACTAACTCAGACATAGTACTTTATGCTGTTATTAACAACATAGTTGTGTTAAAAAGTTTTAATACAATCTCCAGCCAGTGCATTGAGTGATCTGCACTTCCACTGAGCAATTCTATATTATATATATTTGTTGATAATGTCAGACTATGGACAGGTATGAGACATTGGACAGGTCTGCTGTATCAATGACTTTTGTGATGAAATAAAAATAAATCTTAATTACTTGTAGTTGCAAAATTTTCATTTTTTCTTTTTTGTTTGTTTGAAAGAGATTTAAGTTGTTACTGGATGGGGTTTTATACCGACTTCAACATGTTTTGGCTATATCTAATTTATATCTTGCAAGTCTGTCCACCTAAACTGTAGTGAACAACTACTGATTCAATTTTGAACAACACTAATGTGCAACATGGGCACATCTCTTTTAATGTAATAATTGCGTGTTGCACATACCTTTATTTTTTCTTTTCCTGAGCAAACAAAATGAAACTTCAATCCTTTTTCTTGCTCTGTAATTCATATGTTATATTTTTCAATCAGCATGCATAATTTTAACATTCAAGAGTTCATCATGTCATTTTACCTTTTACTGAATGGCACAAAAAAATGAAGTTCTCTCAACTTACTACAATTGATTTAATACCTCAACTAATCAAGTTATAATCTTGAAAATTTCTTAGATGACAACTTAAGTTGTATGGATGAAAAAAAAGTTTGAAACTTTGTCTACCAATGTTGTCACTGTTTTAAGTTTCAATGACAAGAGCTGTCGGTAGGACAGCAACGCTCAACTATTCTTAGAGCTTGAAAGTAAAAGAGCCTTGATAATGTAAAATTTTCTAAGTTAACAAAAGGGCCAAATTTTCCTTTCGATCCATGTTACTGTTATACGCCTTGAAGAGAGTCCTATTATGCTCTCAAAGAAGAGTATAAAATTTCAATTTGTTTCAAAGTCAGATGTCAATATTATAAGATAATATCTGAGGTGGTATGCAAATTTTGACGTAAATTCTAAGTCAGAAAAGGGGCATAATTCTGTCAAAATGCTTGATACAGTTATCTCCTCCTGTCTACTGGTTGGGGTCATGATGGTGCCTAAGTGTGCAAAGTTTCAAAGCCATATGTCTATGGATTTTGAAAATATTTGAGGAATTACAAAAACTTTAACATAAGTAGTTACACAGACACTGACTGACTACAATAGCTCTACTTATTCTTATCGAATAGTCAAGCTAAAAACCAGGATGCCATACTTAACAATTAACCAAGTTTTAAAGTCATATAATTGCTAAATGAAGAATCTACAAAGAAAGCTTCAATTCATATAATACAAAAAGGCATTTATAGAAATCAGTGAGGGCTTCAAACATTAATCAGACAAACTCGCTGACACTCGCTTCACCAACCAACCAACCAAACACACTTATTTTGAAACTTCATAATTATATACTTTATTAATTAAAGATATACTAAGCTCAAATTTGAGTTTTAAGAATATTAATAATTGCTACACAGTCTCTTTGTATGTATAAAACAAACATGTTTGGACTAAATTTGAGGTAGATATGATATGTTTTGAACTCTACACACTATATGTGGTCACCATATGAATATATAGCATCATTAAAAAAACTGGCAGTTTCTTTTAAGAAAAGACCAACTTTACTTGACCCGTGATAGGGAATGCAGCTTCCAACACATAGTTTGTTCATTTTTGTATTCAAATTAAACATATTCAGTAAGGATTTCATGGATTTCAATACATTTCTACGACAAAAATATTTAAGAAAAAATGAGCATAGTTTATCTTTAAACTCATCTGACATATCTAAACTCAGTAACAGAACTTATAAGCAGACATGCATAAGTACTTGGGGTGTAGTACCAATTATATGTTTTAGCTCAGTACTGCAGAACCTTAACATTTATTTCTAAAGTAATTTAGCAATGCCAGGTATGGTTCTTGAAGACAAGTAAATATCCTTAGGGGACGATACAATATGAAGTTGAACATGAAGTTACACCAAAAAAATTACTACATCAACAGTAAGATAATGGACCCAAATCCTTTGAGTAAAGGTTAGATTTTAATGTTTACTATTTCATAGAAAGTAATAAATTTATAAAGGAGATTCATGCACTCTTTGAGAAAAAAAGTAGGCATTTAATGAACCCTAAAGCACTGCAGTAATTTTACAATTTTTCAAACAGCACAAGTACCAGCAGTGCGGAATCTGTGAGAGTATAATGCAGTACCAGAACTGGACTAACATTTTGTCAAAAATAACTTCAGTACCACAGTCTCAGTAGTGCATGTCTGCTTAATGTTTTAACAAGTAATAAAATATAACATGTAACTCTAAACAGAAGAAATTTGGTACAACCACAGATTTTTCAAACCAAAATGTTTCCCGTCTGGAAAAGGTATTTTTCCCTTGACCTTATCCTTTCTACTTGTCTTAGATGATGCTTTTTGCACATCTTGCTATGATGAAGCAGAAGCTAATTAAGGTATTACCACCCTAATGGGCACTATAAGGAACTAAAAAATTGACATCATAGGTCAGATATATACCTTAAAGTACACATGTATGCAAAATTTAAGCAAAGTTTACCATACGGAAATCAAGTTATGGCCACTTTTCTGAACTTAAGCTAGGATGTTATGAGGGCCCTTTTTTTAGAAATGAGGAACCTTTAAATAATCTGCAATAACATTTTAATGAAAAATGTTTTCCCATTAATTTTTGGTAAGAAACAAAGAGTAACATTCAGCGTACCAATCCCACATAAGCAAAATTATGGTTTCTAACTTAGAAAATTTATGAAATCTGTATAAAAATGTTACCGCTACCCCACTCATTTTACCAATGTGTCTGGACCATTTCCTATTTTAGGGAGACCTAACTTAAAAAATCTTAAAATTTACCCAAATGAGTGCCTGTTTTCAAAGTTTCCCTAAATTTTGAAAGAAGTATATATTGGCTGATCTTGTAAAATATGAAATACTTTAACTGTCTAGTTTTGATTTTATTACACTTTGAAAATATCAGGTACCATATTTATTACTAGATTTAGCATAATTTAGCCAATAAATACCTACATTAATGAAAAAATCAAAATCAAACACTTTTTTTCTTTCCAAATGGGACATGATTTAAGATACATAAATAATCTAAAAAGAAAAAGAATTTTTTTTTACCCTTCTAGGGATTGAACTCACGGCCCTCAAATTCAATGTAGTTAACAGTAGTTCTAGCCTATTGAATGCTCTTCAAAGCGGAGGTAATGCATAAGGATGGTAATACCTTAATTCCACTGATAGAAAAAAAAACTGATAAGAAAAAAACTTAAAAATGCAAATTTTTATTTGCAAAGTTCCTGATTTTTCAATACTTAATTGTATGGCAATTCCCAGTTTTCAATAGACTGTGGGTACCCTGTCTTGATAATGCTACTTTTTAAGGAATTTACCTGGACATTGGTATATAGGATATCTAAGGGCATTTCTCTGAAAAAAATTTCCATGCATATTTTAAATCACAATATTATGACTGCCTGTTTGTCTGTATTTTATATACTCAGCCTTTATCTTCCCCCTCTATAAATTTCCACACTCAAAGCTTTAATTTATAGAAAATTGCACATGGGAGACAAAATGCAAAATAAAGTAAGAATGAACTAACTCAGCAAGCATTTTTTAGTGAGGAGCTGTCCTAGAAGATATTTTATATGCACTGCTTTACATAAGAAAAGTCCTCTGATTGTTGTGAACAAAATAATTTTTAGAACAATGCCATATAAATCTTGCACACATAATATGCAAGGACAGATGCATAGACAAATACTTGTGCAACGTAAATATGTTCACCTTATAGGGTATATTTGGCAGTTACCCAGGGTCCCTGTCAATTCTAATATATGATTTTGTATATTAAGATTTAATAAATACAGTCAAACTTCATTGGCTCAAACTTGGAGTGCTCAAACACCTAGGATCGCTCGAACAGAGTCTGGTCCAAATTTGCTCCCTTCTTTATTCTTTATTATAGTTCTAATTTGTATCGTTCAAACTCATTTAATGGTCCTGTCAGCATAATTGCCATATAGTTACACCTGTTTGCTTGACAAATTACTGCTGGCATGGCAAATGTGAGAAAGATTTGTTTCACCTTTTCTATCGAACAGACAGTTTGCTGACCTAACGGCCTATAATCTCATCATAACACTGTGCATAATTTAGCAAGCTTGATTAAGACAAACTTAATTTTTAAAAAATCCCTGTAAATGTTAAAAACATATCATCTTTTTTAGCTTTTAATACATGAATAAATATAGCAAATTATACACTGAAGAATATACATTCTAGGATGTGATTTGGTTCAAGTTTGTCTAGTATTCATTGCGATACTTCATCAGCCATTAATATATTATTGGAACTTTGCACATGCATACAGTATTTGAGATTGTTGCGATATGTATTACAATATACAGCCAGTTGCCTTAATTTTTTATTTTTCTGTTTTAAGCATGAACATGCACTAAATATAACATTATTTTCTGCTTTAGATAAAATTGTGTTGTTGTTATACAATTTAAGTTATAAACTTATTACTATACTATAAACTTAATAATTTTATTCAAACTGTGGGCGATTCAAATTGCTCCAGCTATCAACGGCTCAAACTTTTTTTGAGAACCTTAAAGTTCGAGCCAACAAAGTTTGACTGTATATATCCTCTAAAATTTCTTGAATTGATGTTGATAAGTATTTCACAGAAAAATCCTATCAACACCAGTATCTCAAGGTAATAATCTGTAGTACTAAAATGTTTTTGAATGTCTTGATAAAATGTCAACTTTGTTAATACACACCTTTCTCCAGGGTACGGAAGAATCCTGATAGTTAAAACAAATTTCTTCTCCTTTTGTTATTTGTCTAATGCTGTATATGGTCAAAGATGGTCGCCCATCATTATCTTCTACTACAACTTTGCAGTTTGGTTTCTTGTGGTCATCATTGATCATTCTCCCAAAGCCTGCTGAATGTGTTGCGTCCATGCTGGAAAAATCATTATTAACTATTTATTTTTAGCATTAACGTAAGTTAAAATAAGCCTGAATGACGATATTTTGTAAAGTCTGCTATGCATATTAATTATAAATTAGTTTTTGACAATATTCCTTCGTATACTATCAAAAACATGATTTTCTTAAACTGTCTCTGTTGAATGTCTCTGGGGATGATGATTTATCCAAAATTTTGTTTTTCATTAGCCTATCATTTTAACCCCCTCCATGCATTCGTGCTAGGTGAATTACAAGTACAAGAATATAATTTAAGCCAAAGATATTCTGACAAACAAAAAAGCCATCATATTGAAGCTTTAAATTCTATAAATTATCAAGAAAAATATTCAGCATTCCCAAATTGGTTTTTTATCCATAATATACAAATATTAAATGTGCAGGACAATCATTTTGCACAATCTGTTGATACATAATGCTAACAGACTGAGGGCCAAATGATGTCAACAAAACCAAGCTGATGCTTCTGTCACAATATGTATTATAAAGAAACAAACAAGGTGTGAAGATCCAGTTTGGCATTTTGAAATAGACCTTGTATGGACAGTTTGGAAAACAATTTATTTTACAATGTACCTTCATGTTTGTGCCAACAAAGTTCTTCTGTATATTTTAAGACACAGTGGCAGGTTTCAAATTTTAATACATGTGGCAAATTTTCAGTTAAATATCCAGGAAACAATTTGTAAACACTTTGTAAAATCAAAGAAACTCATTGTAATGAATATTTAAACTGAAACAATGGCAACAGATCTGATAAAGAATTGTGTTTACTTTAACTATTTCTTGATATTAAGAAACATAATAAGGCCAAATAATAATCAATAGTTTCTTGCCACACTACATACCCTATTTCTGATGTTGACCATTTGTTTGTATTTCAAAGTTAAAAACTAATTCTATAATTCTTAAAAACATTTCTAGTACATTATGTTATAGTAATCATAGTTGCAAATCTCAATTTCAAGGGACAGGAAATGGAAAATATACAACATATAGAAATTTGCAACTTACCACAGTTTCTTCTTTTTGAATTTGAAAAAGAATAGAAATGATCCATCCTTTTCACTGTATTGTGTATGTCTTCTCATACCATCTTCATGTGAGATAATTTCACCAACATACCATGTCAAAAGATTACCTTTAGCAATATCCTCCACTGCAAACACACCAGAACCTAAAAATTAAAATTGAAAAAAACATCTTTCATGCTAAAAAGGGGTGTAAAATTCCACTTGTCCGCAGAAGACATGTCTACAGAACAAGCTGATTTAAACAAATAGACATCATGCATGACTTGTAAGATTTTATACAGGGCCATCCTTAAAAAAATGTTTGTTTGCAGTAACCCGACCCAGAATTTTCAAGGTGGGTAGGTAGGTCGATTTTTTTTTTTTTTTTTTTTTGGTTTTTTTTTTTTTCATTGAACTGTACTCCCAAATAAACATGGAATTTCAAAATGCTGGACAATTTATGCTTTGATAATCTGTAAATTGATAAATGAATTCTAATTAAATAATACCTACATTTTATTTCTTCTATTAACCTTTAAAAGAACAAAAACAAAGCACAAGGCATAATTTTCTGATTAAAAAAAAATAATTTTTTTATCCAAACCATGAAAAAAACTTTTGAGTAAGGGCAAATTTTGTGAGTAGGTCGCGTTACTGCAAACAAACATTTTTTTTAAGGATGGCCCAGGTACTCTTATTTTAAGGCTTCATTTTTTGTACTTTTTATAAATTTAACTACAAATCAGAACTATGCAGAAATTGCATGTCAGTAACACAAAACATGTCATTCAATCTGTGCTGCAGCACATACGGCAAATATAATAAACACACCAACAAATAACAGAAAACAGATGTGTTATAGCAAACATTTATTGTTCAAAAGTAATTAGACAATTATTAGAGAAACCGGTTCCTACAAATATCGTTAGTTGTATTTCAAGCCGTGCGCATGCATTTTCAGTTTGTTTGTAATTTATAGATTATTTCCTCTTCTTATGTTAAATTTTACATCGAAGCAAATAGATAAGAAACAATAATAAAATCCCTTTATAAAAACATGAAATCAAGGACTATCGATCTGTATTATTGTATTTCTCACAATAGAGAGACTCAAATCAATTTTGCGCATAGCAATAGTCTGAGTCTGCACTAAAAGAAAAAATAATGACTTATGAATATATGTATTTATGTTTTTTTTATAGTAAATTGCTCAATTTTTTGCCAATATGACTTTTGTACGCTTAATTGCTATGTTTTACCATTGTTGCATTAACTGTACACCAAGCTATGATACAATTTCATGCAAGCCGCTAGTGTTGGGTATCCTGCTCAAAAATTACTATCGATAATCGAACCACCACAATGGATTGTCTGCCGACAGGATATTCAAGTTTTGCATTTTTTATGGTTCTTTTTTCTTTTAAGGTACCAATCCTAGCATGTATTTTTTATACAGTAGTGACCACATTTTGAGAATAAATAAACTCTTGTCATCGATTAAAGTCACTGACCTCCAGATGGTAAAATGAAAAAAAAATGAAATAAAATTTCAAGTAAACAGTAAATTACTAAATACTGATCTAGTAGGTTTATTGTATACATCCATCATTACTGACACCTTGATTCAAGAAAGAATGTTGACAAAAGCGTAAATATATCGGGTTTTTCTTTTCCATCATCTACTACGTCACTAACAGTACTTAGCAAATATAAATAGGAGAAGATAATTCATGTAACGTGGTCACGTGTTACAACAGTGGTCCGGAAAAATCCCGGTATCCGGTATGCCCTGGATCGTTTATCAATTTTCGTCATTTAGTAGGCCCCTATCACATTTCAAGCTAAAGGTTAACCCTTTCAGTTTCACTGCCATAGGGACGGCTTAAGCCGTCCCTGTTATTTTCGGCGTATTTGCCATATGGACGGCTTTAGCCGTTTCTATAATAATAATAGTAATAATAATAATTTTATAAATTAATAATAATAATATAAAAAAATAATAATAAATGTAAAGAAAATTATACCATCCACAATAATTATTATTATACTAACATATTTGGAAACATACATAATCATTATAACACTAATAACAAATAATAATAATTATATTAATTAATAATATAGTAATTTCTTAGAAAACCCTCTGGCAAATAGCTGAACAATAAAACAATAACCCTCTGGCAGCGAAAGGGTTAAATCGATAAATTTGTCTTCATATATATATAAAAGCGTTGGTCCACCCACTCTATGTAAGTATCCAAGCAACACACTGATTGCCTATGTCTCAGACTCAGGTTGACATTTTATCCAGGGAACATTTTGAGCAGAGGCAGAGAAGTAAAATACAATGGTTAATATGATTTTACTTGTAAATAGATCTAACTTCTAAGTACGTTTAAATTAGCATTTAAGGTAGATCTACATTTTTGTTTGGGTAGCAATAGTTTTACAAAGGTGGGTGTGAAAAAATAAAAAATCTGCAAAATTCTATAAATTTACATGACTTGGAAGCATTATGTGCTACTGGTTTCCTAGCAGTTTCCGGACACTAGCAGTTTTCCGGCCGTTTATCATTTTCGTTCATTTCGGTTTATTTTCAACTATAAAGCATCTAGAAACTTCATCAAATCGTACAGACGTTTGTTTTCTAAAAAAACGCAGTAAATAAATAAGAACAGCGGTCTATTTATTTTGAGAAAATGCCGGTTGTTTGTAGCTACTTTACGGAACTTGTCGCATCACCTATTAACAACACCTGGGGATTTCCAGCTTAAATGCGCATGCGCAATAAATGAGGCCCAATTCGAGGAAAATTAATATTTACGAACAATTTACTTGCAGACGATGTGTGAAAAAATTTATTAAAATATGATTCCAGCTTTAAGTATACATGTAATATTATTACTATCACAGATAAAGATGCACAGAAAGTCGTATGAAGTTTTTTACAGCAAGAATAAATAATATCGCATAAAATATCGATCGATGCTAGTTTTACTTTTACGGTTATATATATTTTACAACCGCAAAGTGTCAATAATCCTTTGTGGCCGAGAGGTATGATGACTGGCGTTGAACATATGCGATCCGTGTTCGATCCCAACTGTCGACCTTCTTTTTTTCTCTCTTTCCTTTTTTATTTTTATACAAGCTGTTTGCACTAAAATCTGTTTTACAAACTTTAAATTTATTTTATTTCCGAAATAAAAAATATTATTATAAAGAATGGTTTAACGTTTTAGGTATCATAATGCCAAAGACATACACTGAAGATCAACTAGCGTCAGCTTTGTCAGCTGTGCGTCAGAGAAAAATGAAAATTACAGCGGCTGCTAGACACAAGTACTCGGGAAACAGACCTGGAGCAGAAAGGCAGCTACTTCAACACGAAGAGGACTCCCTTGTCCAGTATCTCTTATACATGGCGAATCAAGGCTTTCCACTTTCCAGGGCTATGATCAGGTGTTACATACAAGAGATAGTTATACAATCAGGTGTGTTTTTTAATATAAAAATTTGCGGGTTTAATTTTAGAATCTACTCGACCAATTATAATGTGTCTATCATAATCATATTTTGGACGAATTTTAAAGAATTCTTACATCAATATCCATGCAAGTACAATGAAAATATAGTTCTGTTTAAAGTACTGTAATTTGTTGCTATTTTTCAGGCCGTACGTCACTATTTAATCTACAAAAAGGACCCTCTGATGATTGGTTTACAAAGTTTTTCGGGCGGCATCCAGATTTGGCTCAAAGAAAGGCAGAAAACATGGACAATGCCCGAGTATCCATGTCATCTACAAGGATGCTTGACAATTTTTTTCCTCTTCTCAAGTCTGTTCTTGATAAATACAACTTGAAAGACAAACCAGAAAGAGTAAGCATTGTTTATGTTGGCACTTATATAGAATAATCGTTCTATAACGAACTAATTATCTCTTTTACATATATTACTCTTTTTATATATTATGGCATTTAATACATAAAATATATCCATATGAAATATGAAAATACAGGTAACAAAGAATATTCAACAACGGATCGTTATAATAAGCATACCGTGTATGAATAATTTAAGTAACTGTTATGTTTTATTATTAGATCTTCAATTGTGACGAAACTGGATTTACAGGAAAGGAGGCACCTAGGTCGAAAGTAATCGGGCCTCGTGGAGGGCATTTGTTTAGAAGAAAGACATCTTCAGGAGATCACGTGACAGCACATCTTTGTGTCTCAGCAGATGGACACTTTCTACCACCTCTTATAATTTACAAGGTATTTTATTAAGTATGCATTTGCTAGCGATAACGCTTTGAAGAAAGTATAATTCTATTTTCATGTACAAGATAACTGTATAAAATTATCATGTATACTATACTCTATACTGATATACAGTGATACGTTTTCTATCGTGTACTTTCTATTACAGGGTTCATTACCTCACCAGAATTACACAGATAGTGTACCGTCGTCATGGTATTTTGGCCACAGTGAAAACGGCTACATGGACCGTGAACTTTTCACAAAATGGTTTTTCAGCGTGTTTGTTCCAAACTGTGGCAGAACAAGACCCGTCCTACTTATCATGGATAACCACGACTCTCATATTAGCATTCCAGTAGTTGAAAAAGCGATAGCTGAAAATATTGTTCTTCTTGGTCTCCCTGGTCATTCCACGCATATTCTACAGCCTTTAGACGTGAACGTAAGTTTGTAATAATTAGTCAGCTTACCCAATCATGTAATATACAAGTTAATGTAACCACTATTTGCTTTGGGAAATATTATTTGATGTTTTAATAACATATTTTACTTAAATTGCTATTCAGTACGAACAAAAATATGTACATCTCGCTTAGAAAAGAGAGCCGGACGTTCTAAACAATCTAATCATCAAACTAAATTATCGTTTATAATACATTTAGTATTAATAAGTTTATTGTAACTGCACACATGTGGAACTTTTAAATTTCAAACATTTTAGATGAATGTGTTAAATGCTTTCAGATTATATCACCTTTGAAGGACGCTTACACCAAAACACTGTCAAGCCTTGGATATCTAAAAACTGCAGTAAGCGTAGGAAGGGCAAAATTCCCGGTTTTATTAAAGCACGCAATGGACAAAATCGCTCCTGCAACTATAGCTGACGGCTTCACGAAAACAGGGATTTGTCCATTTAACCCCTCTATCATTGATCAAACGCAAATAGTGAAGCCAACATTTATTGAAGGTAAAACTTGCCGAGTACGATGCATTTGTTTGTAAATTTAATTAGTACCGGTAAGGCAGTTTTTCTGCCAAAAAAAACCCCAAACAAACAAAAAAGAAAAAAAAAATAAACAACAAAAAAAAAGAAACTTTCGGATAAAGTAATTCTTTTATAATATTTCGTAATATCTAAACACACTTCAAGAAAGCAGTAAATATTTGATATATAATTTTTTAATACTTTAACAATATTTGCATTGTTTTTAGAAGAAGATGAGGTAAGGACATGTAGCACCTGTGGGTCGTTCCTTACCAATCCATTGGTAAGGAGAGGCATGATATCAGAGTCTCTGGCCAATGTTCTTCTACCTCCGCCAACTAAACCACAGAACACACAAGCAAAAAAGTCTAGAGTGGTAGCAGAGGGAAGGCTCATAAGTGGCCAAGAAATGTTGAATCAATTAAAGGTTTGCCTGCGTTGTTTCTCGATTAACTAACTATAAACGCTATGGTAGTAATTCGACTGCATGTCGTATACATAACTGTCATTGCGATAATTTAAAAACATTTCAAAACATATTATCGTAACCCATTTTTAATTTATGAGTAATTGAGGGTACATATCACGAAATTTTATCTTAATGCGATATATTTTCCAGAAAAGTTGAATTATCTAGATTTTTGTAATCATTTCTATGCTTAAGTATGCAAAATTTTTTTTGTGAATATTCGTATCTTAACAGTAAAGAACGATAGCAAACATGTTTTGTAACAAAATATCCCAATATACAAGTTATACTCATTTTCAATTCCTATTAATGTAGGAAAAAGAGGACCTAGACGCTAAGAAGAAAGAAGAATCAGAGAGGAGAAAAAATGAACAAGAAAGAAAAAGAAAGCAGAAAGAAATCGATGATGAAATGAGAAAAAATAAAAGACTGAAAGAGAAGGAAGAAAGGGAAGCTAAGAAGAAGAAAGAAGAAGAACTGAAGAATGAGAGGAAACAAAAACGTATAGAGGAACGTGACAGGAAGCAGAAAGACAAGGTAAGGGTATTAATGTTTATTTTTTTATCTAGTTTCAAGATTGAAAATAACCAAGTATCGAGTGGATGATTTTTTTTTTGAATCTTTATTTTGGACATTTAGCCATAATATGAATATGTGTGTGCGCGCAGGCGTGTGGTTGCATAAGTAAGTTCCCTTACGTATATGCCTGTTTTATTTTCCTCGTGTTAAATGTGAATTCTTTATTTATAAAAGGAGGAACGGATAAAAAGAAGGTCATACACTGAGGAACAGATTATGATTGCAAGCTTGTATGTATGTGATGCTTGTAAAGGGAAGGGTAGCCCGGCTGACGAGGAAAATGGAATTCTATGGTTTGGGTGTGATGAGGAAACATGTGGTTTATGGTTTCATGAAGACTGCTTGACGCAACAGGCCAAAGAATACTTATGGGAAAGTATGGAAATGGATGAGGTCTGGTATTGCCACAGCTGTAAACCATGGTTGTATGAGGAATAGAACTTAAAAACAGAAAGTGCCTGTTATATACATGTTATATGTTTTACAGGATAAAGCTCTATTACTGTAGAAAAAAAAAACCTTTTTAAAGTTCGTTGACTTCACTTTGATTATAATTTAACTGTGATAGTATGTATACTTTTAACATATTTTTTATATACATGTATACTGTATATTTTTTGTTTTTGTTCTTTAAAAAAAGTATTTTTATTTTTAATCATTGTTATGTAGATTGTTCTCAAATGTTGAAAAGGTAAAGTGAATTTATATATCTAGATCTAATGCAGTACGTAATATAGTAACATCAAATCACCTTTAATATGCGTTTGTTGTTAATTTTTATTACTCCCTGCCGGGCCTCAACTTTGACGGAGCTATTTATAGCTCATATGACGTAAAAAAAAACAAGCAGTTGTGCGTATTGTGTGACAAAAGGGTAGAACAATATATTTCTGAAATAAAAACATCTTTTCATCGTTTATTGGGCTAAACTATATGTAAAATGAAAATGTCCGGAAAACTGCTATGACATTAAGAAAAAAAGCTAGAAAAGGTACTTCTTTTCTGACCCATATTTCATTAAAAATAAAATTAAAATAGAATAATCGAAAACACGATACTGCTGGGCAGGAACCTACCTATGTTCTATCAAAATTTTATATTTATCCGTCGACCGATATTTATACTGTTTGTAAAAAAGTGTGATTTTTGGCCGGAAACTGCTAGGAAACCAGTATATATGCAAAAACAATCTTAAATTTCGTTTTTTTATGCAAAAGCAATCTTAAATTTCCTTTAAAATTTAAAATCTAGTTTTGTTCACAAGATGTTTACAGATTATCTTCATTATCATGATTATCCCTTGTTTGTGTATATGAATTAAACAGCTAAAAACAAGAGACAGCACTAAAGGAAGATTTAAAGCAAACCTTTGTAGCAGTCAATGAAATTCACTTCAAGTTTTTCCTCACAACTTGTTTTCTCTTTAAGGTTTACACCTTCCTTTTGGCGTCGAGGTCTCATTTTCTGGAAAAAAAAATGGCTTAATGACATCATCAACATCCGGGCACTTCTATCTAGGTACAAGACAACTAAATATGTAACCTATCAAGGGCACAGCATACCCAAATTTTAAGAATTATACAGTATATGTAGATCTATAACTAACATGAAAAAAAGATGTTGAAACCTGAATTGTGTTGCTGTACACAAACTAACAACTTTAATATTTCATGTGATCAAACTTTCATGAATGCTAGCAGTCATTTTTTTAGCAATATTTCTGATTTTTTTAAATCCAAATTGTACAAACACAACAAGATGGACCCAAATCATAGACATTTCTAAACAAATAAAATATATTATACTTAATAAGAATCAGGGTAAGCTCAGCCCTAAAACGTAATCGTCCCTCGTGTCAGCTCGGCCCTATTCCAACTCGGCACGGGTCAACTCGGCCCATAATTATATATTACTGGTAATGATTACTTTTATTAATTTTGATGTTTTCATCATAACTTTCATGGTCTAATATACCTCTACTCAAGGATATTGAAAAGTTTTATTGATGAAAGTACCAATTTGTATGTGAATTTGTAGAGAAAGACAGAATTTACAATTTATACAGATGTTTTGCTACTCCAGATTTTTTTTGTAAATATTATCGTTAAAAAAGCATTAGTCATATTAAGGAACAAACAGTATTAAATACAATAACATTTATTGTCACAAAAATTTAATCTAAAAAGTCTATTTATTGATCAATATTTATCATATATTGTCTTGATATCTCTTCTTAACAAAGATAATTTCAAACAATACGTACAGGTACACTGCCAACTTTTTCACTTTCTGTTTGTAAGTGATCATATTTCTGAAAAACTTTAGGGTAATTTTCTCCTTAATATTATTTTTAACTAAACAATCAATATCCAAATATATGTTTTTAATAGAGGGCCGAGTTGACCTGTGCCGAGTTAATCTGTGCCGAGTTGGTATAGGGCCGAGTTGACCCTTTACCCTTAATAAGCATACCCGATTTGAATAGTGGAACGACTCGTAATGGGAGCGAATCATTTTGTTATTGTAGATGTAGCAAGAATATAAAAAAGCGAAAACAAAAATAAAGCAACAATAAAAATCACACACACCATTTGCTAATCTTTTATAATGTTAACAAATATGGCCTTTATATTTGCAGTTTTTAAGAAAACAGCTACTTTCAAAGCACTATCACGTGTGAATAAAAAAACTTTTTTGCTGTGAACGTCCGAAAAATAGTCTAAGTGGTGAAAAGTACAATAGTCCACTATTGCATCGTAGCCTTTGTATGTTTTTGCTTTCAGAAAGCCTACTGCACCTTCTCCCGACGACATTACAACAATTTAATAATGGTTTTCATTACGCTAAAATGTCGCACTTACCCGGCAATCGTGATTCAAAATGGCGGCTTGTTGGTGAAAATATTAACCAATCAGATCACTCCTAACACAGGTCATTGAAAAATAACGCGGAAAACGTTACTCTATCACTGATTTGATAAAATTTTACACACCTCATCACGTGGTAGTAGTAAATTGTGTATATGGTGTGTATGAAGTCCTATAAGATCAATCAAAGTAAGGACTCCCAAATTTTGAAAGGAACAACAGAAATCGTATTTTCGAAGCAAAATCGAAGAAAACAATCTGAGGACCCGTATGTAAGACCTCTAATTAGAAAAGGTCCTCAAACAGTAGGTCGTTTTTCTCGCACAGGTCCTGTCATTGATATCTGTACAAACACACACACACACACACACATACACACACACACACACACAGATAAATAAATAAATATATATATATATATATATATATATATATATATATATATATATATATATATATATATATATTGATAATATTAGATTGATGAAATCGTTATATTGCTACATTATCTAGCTGAAAACATGTTTAAAAAATGAGAACGACGATCAACAAGGCTTGGCGAAGTGAAGCAGACAAAAGTAAATATTGATTATTCTCTATTTTATGATCAAAATGTCAATGCGTTAAGATGTGTCTTACTTCTGAAACAAACAAGCATCGTTAGGCTAAACGTAAATTGGCGTACTGATGGCTCCAAGAAAATTACTAATTGTGCGTCAAAGACCGGAGTAATTTTTGTACAAACACGTCATTCTACCTACGTGAGACAAATTAATTAGATGGTTTCTGTCGCCATATCAAATATAATAATTGATTACATTGAGTACCCAGAAGATTGCATGTATGAAGTCAATAATCATAGACATCATATGCACGCTTCATTGTGTGCTCCTAAAAACTTTGTGAATGCTCACAAAACAAACATTAGGCTGTTGACTCTCAAGTGACGAAAGTAGCGTATCACTTATTGTTTAAATTATCGTGTGACACGCTGTGGCATATTTAGCAAAGAAAAAAAAAAGAAACAAAACGGATCAGTTTACCTCCATAAAGATTCACTAATAACATGTAACTTCAAAACCTGCATGAAAGATGTGTCATTATCTGAAAACGTTCTTATTATATATATAACTTCGCTAAATTTGCTTTTTAAATAGAGTAATGACGCTTTTTAAACAATTTTTAGTGAAATCATTTGTTCTCAAGCGTAACTTTCGAAGGCGTTCAGTGATTATATTCATATTCGTCATGTAATAATGTTATAATATCAAAACACATGTCACATTTTTACTGCAATCAACTCATTTTTAGAAGAGATGTGTCAAGTTTCAAGAAATGATCTGTGAACTTAACAGGATCCACTGAATAACTTAAAAAAGATTTCAATGACTGTACTTATATTTTGCATGCAAGTATGTATAATGAAACATAACAATATATTACTGTATTATGTAGATTATCGAATATCACAAATATCACATAGAATGAATTTTGAAAGTATACTTCTCTTTAAATGATTAAGTTCAAATTTGTCCTTTCCAATGTAAGGTTCACTGTTTAGAATTGTTTTTTGAAATTAGTTTTGTGCGCACAGTTAATGACCATATGGTAACTTTTTATTAGCAAACTGATACTTGTCGCGATATTACATCTTTCATTTCAGATTAAACCACAATGACAATAAAAACTATTATGAAATACGATTGATTTATGTCTTAGAAATATTTTGTATAGTGTTCATTTAATAAGATTTAATTTCACTTATCTAAAAATACAAAATATGGTAATAAAAAATAAGATTATGAACAAAACATTTTGTTGCAATAATATGAATGTATTAGACATGTAGATATATCTTTACAAAATAACACACTTGTTGAATTGTACTTTCACGAGTTACTAAGTCGCCAGTGGCCACTAGATAGATAAGTCGTGGCCACGAGATACTATGTCGTGGCCACGAGTTACTAAGTCGAAGCCACGATATAGCGAAGTCGTTTCCACGAGATACTATGGCGTGTCCACGAGTTACTAAGTCGTTGCTACGAGATAGCTAAGTCGTGGCCACGAGATACTATGTCGTGGCCACAGGATAGCTAAGTCGTGGCCACGAGATACTATGTCGTGGCCACAGGATAGCTTAGTCGTGGCCACGAGATAAATAACCAATTAGATTACTCTATCTATATGAATTTCCGTTATTAACTTAAAATGTGCACAAGTACAAGGATGCCCCTACTTCACCAGCCTGTAAGAGTGCCATTTATACAAGTTATTGTCAAGTCAATAATTTTACATTTAGCGTCACTGAAACCCTGATTTTTGACCTAATGACCTGGAAATTTATAGATGTCATGTACTGATCAGTTGCAATGACCATTCTGGGTTATATCACTTCTCAATTATTCACCAAAGAAGGAATTTACCTTATAGGCTATCTACTGTCCCTTCAAAATAAAATAAACAAGGACTTATTCCTTCTCATGTTATCGTATAAACAAGGTTAACAGGCCGTAGTACGTACAAACTGACCAATTCGTTCACAAAATTGTCCCAACAAAGAGCTATAGTCAAAATTATTGTCTGATGTATATCGGAAGGTGACTTTCTAAAATGATCCGAAAGATAAGTTCAAAGTGAACAGCTTCAGTATTTTTAAAGATTAATGTTGCATGTTAAAGAAAGTTAAAAAATTCATAATATATATGGTGTATTCTGATTGGTTATTTATCTCGTGGCCACGACTTAGCTATCTCGTGGCCACGACTTAGCTATCTCGTGGCCTCGACTAATATCTCGTTGCCACGATATAAATAAAAAAACACACACATGTCTCTTTTGTGCCACCGTAATTAACTCCTTCTTAAAATAGTAGAAAATAAATTTGTTCTGGAACATTGTTTTACGCTCAATATTCCTGTGTGTTTAATAACTGAGGTGTTCTATGTAGCAATTTATCCGAGAATTGACCAAAACATGAAGGAAACAATATTATTTTACTGTTGATAGATTTGATGAAAAGATTCAGTAAGTTTCAAATTTTGTTTCATTCAGAACCATTAGGCTTAAAACCCATGAGCCATGAGGCATAATAGATATACACAAATCTGGAAACAAAGTGATCCCTCGAAAACATTAATCACAACAAAATTCCCCAAGAATTGCAGACTCGGTTTGATTGAGGCTGTACATGAGGGATAATGATTAAGTACATCCTTCACGCCCCCTAGCACCGTTTTGAGCGGTACTCAATCCTCAACACTTAATATAGTTGGCATCAGTGTTTACAAAGGACCAGAAAAATATAACAACACTAATTTAAAGTGAAGAATGGGGCTGCTTTTTCCAGCTGCCACACGGCACTTGACACCTGCTGTTGTGAAGTATAAAAACCTGTAAACAAAGTGATCCCTCGGAAGCATTATCACAACAAAATTACATAAGAATACAGACTCGGTTTTGATTGAGTCTGTACATGGGAACTTAATATATACCTTAAAATCCCTTCATATAGTACACGAATGAAGTGGGAGAGGATCCAGTTTTCCTTTAGAATCCCAGAAAAACTATAAAATCGTTTCTGTGATGATCAAATATTTGATTTTTTCATTGTTTTCGAAAGGTAAGCGTTTCCCCTTTTTCTTACCGTATGAGTGGTTTTTTCTGCGGGTTCCAAATTCTGCGGTTTTTCCAAATTTTGGCATGTTTATATTTCTGCGGACTTTATTTCTGCGGCACATTCTTTGGGCAAAACGTGATTTAAATTCTGCGACTCGTTAATTATTAAAGTCTAAGTCACATTTCTCAACCTATTTTTTCGCACGTACACATTTGTTTAGCTTCGTCACCGCAAAACAATAAAGTAATTACAAACAAATGTACTGTTTGCTTGCAAACAAATATAATGTGCAACAATAGAAAGGTATGCAGCTTTTGATCATCGTGAAATGACGTGTGAAAAATAATCCTGTAGTATCTTTAATTGTATAATTAAAAAGTTGATAGCAGTTGACCGTAAATCAGATGACAATTATAGTAGACGACGATTATTTAGCAGTATAAGGGTTAAAATGGTTTGAAATAGCTTTATTCTTAAATTAGCATCATTAACAAATAGTACGTCCTTAAAAACACATATTACATAATAAGCCTACAGCAATTTAATACAATTTGAAACCCCCTTACCGTTATAATACGTTATTACTTTATACGAAATAGGTCATAATGCAGGACACATATCGCAGCAGGTGAATGAAAAATTCTGCGGTCTTTATTTCTGCGGTCATGAAACTGACCGCAGAAAACGCAGAAATAAAGTCACCGCAGAAAAAAACACTTATACGGTACTTTCTAAACATTTTTAGCATTTTTTGTAACCAATAATTTACATCATCTTACCTTTGCCTGTTGAGGACTATCTATAACAAGAGTCACGGCCGGGTGGGGGCAACGCTCGACTTTGTACTTTCTATTAAAGCAAACAAACACATGTTTGAACAAAATCTTAACGTTTCCTTTTTCTAAAATTAATCGGTCTGTATTGTCACATTAGTTTTGTCTATATATTTTAAATAGACATGCAATTCTATAAATAGAAAATGCTATAAATAGATACACGCCGTGGAGTCACGTTGTGACACATGGTAGAGTCATGTGGTTGACACATGGTGTCACGTGGTGGAGTAACATGTTGAGGTCATGTGGTGAAGTCACTTGGTGAAATCACGTGGCGGAGTCACGTGTTCAAATCACGTGGTGGTGTCAAGTGGTAGTGTCATATGGTGGAGTCACCTGGTGGTTGTGACACGTGTTGTTGTTGATGATGATGATATACAGAGGATATTTGTTTGTTTTGCTTGTATAATTGAAATATAATTTCACTGAGTGAACACCAGATGCAATATTATCACGAGTGGCGTAGCCACGAGTTAAAATAATATAGCTGGTGTTCACGAAAGAAATATATTTCAATCTTATATGTACAGCAAATAAATTTTCTTTTGATTTTATGCTTTTTTAAGTGATTTTAATTATTTTTTTACTGATTTTGCCGCGTAACATCACGCATTTTCCTTTGTGACGTCATTATATCATGACGTCACATCATAAGTTTTGAAATATAGTTCTATTAAATTTCTCTAATTTTGTTAAATTTTTGATAAATGATGACATTGGCTTTCTTTCCCAAAATAAGCAAAGTTATGTATGACGGCATTTATTTCTGCCTGTTATTCCGTTTGGTTATGATTTACTTTTAATCTGTATTCATATATAGTCCGGCTACAGTGAAAATTATATTTTATAAATTTCACTAGTGGTTAATCAGAATATAATCATTTGATTTATTGTAATAAAACACTGAAAAGCATGAAATAAATACATATACAGACACAAACACACACACGCGTGCACACACACCAATAAATATATATGGTCAGTTAATGCACAAATCTGAGAAAATTCAGTAATTAAAGTTTCAAGGTCAAGGTCATTAAAGAGCCCGAGTGTTTGATTAAAACAAGGTCTTGTCCTTAAGAATGTTCTGTTATAATATGAAGTTGATCCCTTCAATAATAGCAAAGTCAGAGCCAGTTACAGCCAAAACAATGAAAATTTCAATAATTTGAACCTCAAAGTCAAGGTCATTAATGAGTGAAGGTCAAGGTCTGTCTAGTTATTTTTCAGGGTTATATTTGAACATTATTATGTTCAAGTTTGAAGACAATCCATTAAAAAATAACAAAGATACAGACAATAAAAGCCAAAAACATGAAAATTTCAATAATTTGACCTTCGAAGTCAAGGTCATTTTTGAGTGAAGGTCAAGGTCTGTCTAGTAATTTTTAAGGGATATCCTTGAAGATTATTATGTTCAAATTTGAAGACAATTCATTCAAAAATAACAAAGTTACAGCCAATGAAACACATAGTAGTTAACCCAATGACCATAACAAAAGTACTCAATATCCTAAAGGAAGAAAGAGCAACAAGAAAATCACCTACAAGGGTCAGAAAATATGAAAAACAAGATCAACAAGGAAAGGCGGCGTTCAATGAACGCAACCCCCATATGACCCAGCAACAAGAACCAGAGCCCAGGCGGACCCCAAACATAAAAAGGACAGGGCAACGACACGTTAATCATTAAATGATAAATAATTTGTAACTGATTAGGAATTCAAAGAAAATAACAATAGGCCCACAAAGGGAAGGGGACAGGGGAAGGGGGGGGGGGGGGGTTAATCAAAGAAATAAAATCTAGAGGCAATGGGGAAGATACTTACCGTAGACGAGAAAACAACAAGGGACACAAGCAAAAGTGTCACCACAACAGTATGACACAACATAGACATACATCTGAGGAACACAGTGGGGCGCCGCCTTGGAACGGTCAGCAGCATAATAATGACTGCTGGGGAGTTTAAACCGGTTAATGGTGCACCAAACCTCGCTCTTAGCCCCACCATGTTCCTATACACAAGTGTAAATAAAATGAATCCCCGCCAAGTGAAATTCTAACAGTTGTCATGGTTACAAAGGTTAAATAAGTAAAACACTAACATGATCATGTAGAAACATATAAAAGTAAACCCAATGACCATAACAAAAGTACTCAATGTCCTAAAGGAAGACAGAGCAACAAGAAAATCACCTACAAGGGCCCGACGAAGCAAGGCAGAAGACGAACATTAAGACAATTCAGTCCAAAAGGGCTTTACGAACTATCCATCATAGAGTCTCCCACTTAGTCCGTCAGATGCAATCAAAAGAGGAAAGCGTAGTGTCCAACTGTAAAAGGGTTGAACACTTAACATGCAGTATGTCTTAAAATAGTAGGGTCATAACCTCTTTTAATAAAACGTTTAATAATTATAGTAAAAACAGCAGAAAAATTACCATGACCCAAAATCTTACGAAGTTTGTAAAATAGATAAAAACAGAATCCCTAAAGAAAGCCCAACACGGCAAAATTGAAAATGTTGCAGGCTCGGTTTGGTTGAGCCTGTTCATGGACGGTACTGCAAAGTGCAAGTTACCGTCCACGCCCCCTAGCACCGGCTTAAGCAGAATTCAACATTTAAACATGAAATGGTAAAATTTTGAATTTAGAAACATCCGCAGATGTGTTCATACGGCGGTTATCATGGAACCTTCAATGTGACACTTCCGTGCCATTCCATGAAAAGCGGCGTATGGTCCCCAATTAATAAAAAGCGTGTGCCCTAAACGAGAAAACAATGGGCGGAACTAAATAAAATGGAATTTTGAAAGGGGATCAGAGGTTATGAAGCCTGCGTATCACAGATAAGACGTCAAAAGACAAATTTAAAAAGCAGGCAACATATCCTAAGGGTGATTCAACATTATTCAAGTAGGAATAATGAATGTAATGTAAACCACATCGCCATAAAAACCAGGCTGGCTAATCCCTTGTCGCAGAAGAGTTTTTAAATCACTATTGAATTTAGAAATTAAATCAAAGTTACGATTGTAAAATATTTCCGTAATTTATGATAGCGGTAGCCCTGTTTTAGAAGCTTGCTGGTAATAAAAATATTCCGCTCGTTGAAATCCTTTACGTTGTTACAAGCTCTAGCGAATCTAATTAACTGAGAAACATAAACCCCGTAAGATGTTGCATGGGGTACGTCTCCATCTAAATGTGGATAATTAACTATACAAAAGTCAAAGTCATCTCTTTTATCATAGATTTTCGTGTGAATAGAATTGTTGTTGATAGTAATATGAAGATCCAAAAATGATGTACTAAAATTTGAAGAGTTCGTTTTATTAAAATAGATAAATACAGAATCCCTAAAGAAAGCCCAACACGGCAAAATTGAAAATGTTGCAGGCTCGGTTTGATTGAGCCTGTTCATGGACGGTACTGGAAAGTGCAATTTACCGTCCACGCCCCCTAGCACCGGCTTAAGCAGAATTCAACATTTAAACATGAAATGGTAAAATTTTGAATTTAGAAACATCCGCAGATGTATTAAGTTGTAGTTCATGCGGATAAATGTCAGACACCATTTGATCAAAATAAGGATTATCTAAATTAAAAATATCATCAAGGTATCTGGAAGTATTATTAAATGCGACTATAACATCTTGTTGTTTCTCTTCAGAGAGACTCAATATAAAGTCTCTTTCATAGCAGTACAAAAACAAATCGGCGACCAGGGGTGCACAATTAGTACCCATAGGAATTCCTATGATCTGTTTAAATAGGGTATTACCAAACCTGACATAAATGTTGTCTAAAAGAAAAGAGAGTGCTCTACAAACTTCGTCACAGGTCCACATAGTATAATGTTTAACAATACCGTTAGTAAAAAAAGCTTTGTTCGAATTACGAAAGGTAACTTTTTCCCGTGCAAAAGTTTTTTGAATTAGGGAAATTAGTTTATCATTGATTAATTTATGTGGCAAAGTTGTATAAAGTGTTGAAAAATCGTATGTACTGACAGTTGAAGCTTGAAAGTTATTAATTTTGAATTTATCCAAGATTTCACCAGAATTTTTAATTGACCAAAAGAGATGTTTGTCTGTGTTTTCATAGACTTTATCACAATATCTAATTACATGTGTTTTAATGGCAGTCAAACAAGACGTCAATAAAATAGAAAGTTTACTTGTAGTGCAAGATGTAGAATTAGCAATAAATCTGGCTTTGTAAGGTTTTTTTTTTGTAATTTAGGAATCCAATACATAATAGGAAGTTTGAGTTCTTTTTCATTAATTTGGACTTTAAGATTGGAAATATTAGTAATCTGATTGTTTACAATGTCTTTTTCGGAGGCAGAGGTTTTAGAATACGCATTAGTGCTATTTAGTTCCTTATGCAAAACGTTAATGTAATGGATTCGTCAAACAATTATAATATTATTAGCCGCCTTGTCCGCTGGCACCAAAACAAATTTTGAATGAAAAGCTAGAATATCTTTTTTCAGATGTCTTAAATTAAAATCTTTAGGGATTTTGTATTTATCTATTTTAAAGTAAGTCTTGGTTTAGGTGGCAAAAGATGTTCATTTCCACGATAAAAATTAATACGTGAATCAATAATTTTAAAGATGTTACGTTTCCATGTAACTAGAGCATTACTATCCGCATTTTCACGGCGACACCATTTGACCGAAAAATCCTCTATAGATTCGGCAATCTGACCACGACAAGCATTAAAATCAATCTCAGAAGGAATTCTGTATTTAGGTACTTTCAAGAATAAGTTACGAATTCTTTTGTCTGCAATTACATCAAAATTACCAGTGATTATATGGCCAAAATCTGAATTACAGAATTTAGAATTATTGCAGTCTCAGGTTGTTGGGAGTATTAGACTGAATATCTAAGTCAGAAACCACTTTGTTGTAATTAAATATGATATTTCTAACAGGTTTCTTATATTTATAGCAAATAATTGGTATCTCGGAGTTTTTGAAGTATAAAGGAACTGAATTAGTGACACGTTTATCACGAAAAATACTTGGTAAATCGATGAAATCGATACCTTTATTAAGAAAGGTTACTTTTAGGAAATGCCTGTTGTGGTCAGAAGTGTTGTCGATATGAGGTCTTAAGACGTGCTGAGTATAACTTTGAATAAGATAAGCTGCTGTATATAAAGGGTCTGTTTGAATATTATCTGCCTCCGCGTCTAAGATTTTCAGAGATGATAATGAAAGGGAAGTAGGACGTGATAACATTGCATGTTTACCAGAGTTTTTTAAGATAATATTTAAGTCGGTGACAGACATGGTAACTTTAGATTTACGTTTGATGTTGCCATTTCTACGTACTCCGTGAGATCGGAATTTACGTTTACGAATATTCAGAATAGAAAATATATCAATGTTTGGATCTTTAGAGATGTTACCTTGTTGAAAAATATTGTCATTTAGGCCAAGTAGGAAAGGCGTTTGTAAGTTCTTGATCCATTTTAATTCTGCTAAGTGTCTAACTTTAACTTTAAAACTAGCAGAAGCATCAGAGTCGTAAATTATTTGTTCCACTGGTTGAATTAAAACATTTTTAAATGAATGACCATCTTTACGAAAATGTTGATATAGAAAAGTTGTAAATTTTGTTCGATTTCTCATTTTATAAAAATGTTCACGGAATCGAATTTTAAGAGAACGTCCTGTCTGACAAACATACTATATGCCACACCCAGGGGTGTTTCAAGTTAAAACATAAACAAAATGAGTTGCCTTTCAGTCACTATCTGTATTCAAAATAATATTAAAAGTTCTCCCATTTACATTAGAGGTTATTGTAGACCTGTGCGATAAAAAATTACAACATCCGCACCTCTTAGAATTACACTTATTAATAGAAGGATACACTCTAGCTCTATGAGGATAATAAGTATGTGTGATATTATATTTCTTAAGAATGGTATGTTTAATAGGAGAAAGCCTAATGCGTAAAGAATTATTGAAAATGTTAGAGTTAATGGATCGTTGAATATAAAATGAATTATTCCAGAATTTTGTACTTCAAAACAGCAGATGTCAAGTGCCGTGTGGCAGCCGTAAAAAGTTGCCCCGTACTTCACTTCAGTGTTGTTATATTTTCTGGTCCTTCGGGATCATTGATACCAGCACTATAAAGTGTTGAGAATTGAGCACCGCTCAAGCCGGTGCTAGGGGGCAAGAGGGATGTTGCACTTATTCATTATCCTTCATGTACAGACTCAATCAAACCGAGTCTGCAAGTCTTATGTTATTTTGTTGTGATTAATGCTTCCGAGGGATCACTTTGTTTCCAGAATTTTAACAGATGAAAAGTTTAAAGGCGAAAGAACGACGGATGGTGTTCGTCTAGATGTACTGTGATTTCCAATCTGTAAAGAATTAGTAGACGTAGAATGTACCCAAAGAGGTGAAAGAAAGTGTGTTTGCTTCTATTCAAGTTATTCATAATTATATGTAGTAATAAAATGATTCCGTGTCCAGTGGGGCACCAATATTAAAGTAACGAGACTAGAGTTTTAGTGCCACAGTGTACACAGAACCTGCAAAAGGGTAAGATTAAAGAAAATTTGGGGTATAAAAATATAATAAAGTGGAAATAAATATAAAATAGATAAATACAGAATCCCTAAAGAAAGCCCAACACGGCAAAATTAAAAATGTTGCAGGCTCGGTTTGATTGAGCCTGTTCATGGACGGTACTGGAAAGTGCAAGTTACCGTCCACGCCCCCTAGCACCGGCTTAAGCAGAATTCAACATTTAATTGTGAAATAGTAAAATTTTGAATTTAGAAACATCCGCAGATGTGTTCATACGGCGGTTATCATGGAACCTTCAATGTGACACTTCCGTGCCATTCCATGAAAAGCGGCGTATGGTCCCCAAGTAATAAAAAGCATGTGCCCTAAACGAGAAAACAATGGGCGGAACTAAATAAAATGGAATTTTGAAAGGGGATCAGAGGTTATGAAATATGAAAAACAAGATCAACAAGGAAAGGCGGCGCCCAATGAACGCAACCCCCACATGACCCAGCAACAAGAACCAACGGCAAGGAGCCCAGGCGGACCCCAAACACAAAAAGGACAGGGCAATGACACGTTAATCAATAAATGATAAATAATTTGTAACTGATTAGGAATTCAAAGAAAATAATAATAGGCCCACAGAGGGGAAGGGGACAGGAGACCGGGGGAAGGGGGGGGGGGGGTTTAATCAAAGAAATAAAAACTAGAGGCAATGGGGAAGATACTTACCGTAGACGAGAAAACAACAAGGGACACAAGCAAAAGTGTCACCAAAACAGTATGAAACAACATAGACATACATCTGAAGCCTGCGTATCACAGATAAGACGTCAAAAGACAAATTTAAAAAGCAGGCAACATATCCTAAGGGTGATTCAACATTATTCAAGTAGGAATATTGGAACCACCCAACTAGAAATTGCCGAAAAGTTGAAACTAAAAATACCAAAAGCACAACAATAATGTCGTGCTGAACGATCTTCAATGATCGAAAATATAACATCATTGATTAAATGTACGGGGAGACTTTTTACAGCCGCCACACGGCACAAATAACACGGATGTGATCATAAAATAGATAAATACAGAATCCCTAAAGAAAGCCCAACACGGCAAAATTAAAAATGTTGCAGGCTTGGTTTGATTGAGCCTGTTCATGGACGGTACTGGAAAGTGCAAGTTACCGTCCACGCCCCATAGCACCGGCTTAAGCAGAATTCAACATTCAATTGTGAAATAGTAAAATTTTGAATTTAGAAACATCCGCAGATGTGTTCAAACCATTAGTCTATGAAGGCTGGACATGGAGGGGGACACCGACACTGAACACCGAACAATCCCTTGAGGATGAAAATATAACAACATTGATTGCATGTACGGGGAGACTTTTTACAGCCGCCACACGGCACAAACAACACGGTTGTGAGCATAAAATATGAAAAACATGATGAAACAAGGAAAGGCGGCGTTCAATGAACGCAACCCCCATATGACCCAGCAACAAGAACCAATGGCAAGGAGCCCAGGCGGACCCCAAACATAAAAAGGACAGGGCAACGACACGTTTATCATTAAATGATAAATAATTTGTAACTGATTAGGAATTCAAAGAAAATAATAATAGATCCACAAAGGAGAAGGGTACAGGAGACCGGGGGAAGGGTGGGGGGGGGGTTAATCAAAGAAATAAAAACTAGAGACCGGGGGAAGGGTGGGGGGGGTTAATCAAAGAAATAAAAACTAGAGGCAATGGGGAAGATACTTACCGTAGACGAGAAAACAACAAGGGACACAAGCAAAAGTGTCACCAAAACAGTATGAAACAACATAGACATACATCTGAGGAACACAGTGGGGCGCCGCCTTGGAACGGTCAGCAGCATAATAATGACTGCTGAGGAGTTTAAACCGGTTAATGGTGCACCAAACCTCGCTCTTAGCCCCACCATGTTCCTATAAACGAGACAGTGTAAATAAAATGAATCCCCGCCAAGTGAAATTCTAACAGTTGTCATGGTTACAAAGGTTAAATAAGTAAAACACTAAAATGATCATGTAGAAACATATAAAAGTAAACCCAATGACCATAACAAAAGTACTCAATGTCCTAAAGGAAGACAGAGCAACAAGAAAATCACCTACAAGGGCCCGACGAAGCAAGGCAGAAGACGAACATTAAGACAATTCAGTCCCAAAGGGCTTTACGAACTATCCATCATAGAGTCTCCCACTTGGTCCGTCAGATGCAATCAAAAGAGGAAAGCGTAGTGTCCAACTGTAAAAGAAGACGAACATTAAGACAATTCAGTCCCAAAGGGCTTTACGTTCAAAGGCAACGTTCACCGGACGCAACCCCCGACATACCAAAAAAGCTAGAGCGGACATGTTACGATATGTAATTTCGTTTCGAAAATAAAATATGAAAAACAAGATCAACAAGGAAAGGCGGCGTTCAATGAACGCAACCCCCATATGACCCAGCAACAAGAACCAATGGCAAGGAGCCCAGGCGGACCCCAAACATAAAAAGGACAGGGCAACGACACGTTAATCATTAAATGATAAATAATTTTTAACTGATTAGGAATTCAAAGAAAATAATAATAGGCCCACAAAGGGGAAGGGGACAGAAGACCGGGGGAAAGGGGGGGGGGGTTAATCAAAGAAATAAAAACTAGAGGCAATGGGGAAGATACTTACCGTAGACGAGAAAACAACAAGGGACACAAGCAAAAGTGTCACCAAAACAGTATGAAACAACATAGACATACATCTGAGGAACACAGTGGGGCGCCGCCTTGGAACGGTCAGCAGCATAATAATGACTGCTGGGGAGTTTAAACCGGTTAATGGTGCACCAAACCTCGCTCTTAGCCCCACCATGTTCCTATAAACGAGACAGTGTAAATAAAATGAATCCCCGCCAAGTGAAATTCTAACAGTTGTCATGGTTACAAAAGGTTAAATAAGTAAAACACTAAAATGATCATGTAGAAACATATAAAAGTAAACCCAATGACCATAACAAAAGTACTCAATGTCCTAAAGGAAGACAGAGCAACAAGAAAATCACCTACAAGGGCCCGACGAAGCAAGGCAGAAGACGAACATTAAGACAATTCAGTCCCAAAGGGCTTTACGAACTATCCATAAAATATGAAAAACAAGATCAACAAGGAAAGGCGGCGTTCAATGAACGCAACCCCCATATGACCCAGCAACAAGAACCAATGGCAAGGAGCCCAGGCCTATTTTAGCATTCGGCACGATATGGCCATTTATGTGTTGATGTGCCGTAAAATCCAAACAAAAAAAATATTTTCGATCCTTGAAGATCGTTCAGCACGACATTATTTTGTGCTTGTGGTATTTTAGTTTCAATTTTTCGGCATTTTCTAGTTGGGTGGTTCCAATGTTCCAAGGTGCTAGGGGGCGTGGGCGGTAACTTGCACTTTCCAGTACCGTCCATGAACAGGCTCAATCAAACCGAGCCTACAACATTTTCAATTTTGCCGTGTTGGGTTTTCTTTAGGATTTCTGTATTTATCAATTTTACCGTCCACGCCACCTAGCACCGGCTTAAGCAGAATTCAACATTTTAACATGAAATGGTAAAATTTTGAATTTAGAAACATCCACAGATGTGTTCATACGGCGGTTATCATGGAACCTTCAATGTGCCACTTCCGTGCCATTCCATGAAAAGCGGCGTATGGTCCCCCAAGTAATCAAAAGCGTGTGCCTTAAACGAGAAAACAATGGGCGGAACTAAATAAAATAGAATTTTGAAAGGGGATCAGAGGTAATGAAATAGATAAATACAGAATCTCTAAAGAAAGCCCAACACGGCAATATTGAAAATGTTGCAGGCTCGGTTTGATTGAGCCTGTTCATGGACGGTACTGGAAAGTGCAAGTTACCGTCCACGCCCCCTAGCACCGGCTTAAGCAGAATTCAACATTTAAACATGAAATAGTAAACTTTTGAATTTGGAAACATCCGCAGATGTGTTCATACGGCGGTTATCATGGAACCTTCAATGTGACACTTCCGTGCCATTCCATGAAAAGCGGCGTATGGTCCCCAAGTAATAAAAAGCGTGTGCCCTAAACGAGAAAACAATGGGCGGAACTAAATAATAAAAATGGAATTTTGAAAGGGGATCAGAGGTTATGAAGCCTGCGTATCACAGATAAGACGTCAAAAGACAAATTTAAAAAGCAGGCAACATATCCTAAGGGTGATTCAACATTATTGAAGTAGGAATATTGGAACCACCCAACTAGAAAATGCCGAAAAGTTGAAACTAAAAATACCACAAGCACAGCAATAATGTCGTGCTGAACGATCTTCAAGGATCGAAAATATAACATCATTGATTAAATGTACGGGGAGACTTTTTACAGCCGCCACACGGCACAAATAACACGGATGTGATCATAAAATAGATAAATACAGAATCTCTAAAGAAAGCCCTACACGGCAAAATTGAAAATGTTGCAGGCTCGGTTTGATTGAGCCTGTTCATGGACGGTACTGGAAAGTGCAAGTTACCGTCCACGCCCGCTAGCACCGGCTTAAGCAGAATTCAACATTTAAACATGAAATAGTAAACTTTTGAATTTGGAAACATCCGCAGATGTGTTCATACGGCGGTTATCATGGAACCTTGAAAATTATAGAATATTTAGAGCCACAGCTAGAAGATCAGTGCGTCAATCTAAACGCCAATCATGGCAATCTTATGTTTAAAATATTAATTCAAATACTCCTATTAGGAAAAAAACATGAATAAGTGCAACATCCCTCACGCCCCCTAGCACCGGCTTGAGCGGTACTCAATTCTCAACACTTTATAGTGTTGGCATCAATGATCCCGAAGGACCAGAAAATATAACAACACTGAAGTGAGTACGGGTTTACTTTTTACGCCTGCCACACGGCACTTGACACCTGCTGTTGTGAAGTACAAAATTCTGGAAAAACAAAGTGATCCCTCGGAAGCATTAATCACAACAAAATATGAAAAACAAGATCAACAAGGAAAGGCGGCGTTCAATGAACGCAACCCCCATATGACCAAGCAACAAGAACCAATGGCAAGGAGCCCAGGTGGACCCCAAACATAAAAAGGACAGGGCAACGACACGTTAATCATTAAATGATAAATAATTTGTAACTGATTAGGAATTCAAAGAAAATAATAATAGGCCCATAAAGGGGAAGGGGACAGGAGACCGGGGGAAGGGGGGGGGGTTAATCAAAGAAATAAAAACTAGAGGCAAAGGGGAAGATACTTACCGTAGACGAGAAAACAACAAAGACTTAAAAACAAAGACAAAAACAACAAAGACTTGGTTCAACTTTTTCTCAAGACCACCAACAAGAACAAGGTGTTCCTCAAGGAAGCATACTTTCTGTTACACTTTTTGGCCTTAAAATAAACAATATTGCTAGCGCTCTTACACCAGGCATAGATTGTTCTCTATATGTAGACGATTAATATGTAAGTATCTTCCCCTTTGCCTCTAGTTTTTATTTCTTTGATTACCCCCCCCCCCTTCCCCCGGTCTTCTGTCCCCTTCCCCTTTGTGGGCCTATTATTATTTTCTTTGAATTCCTAATCAGTTACAAATTATTTATCATTTAATGATTAACGTGTCGTTGCCCTGTCCTTTTTATGTTTGGGGTCCGCCTGGGCTCCTTGCCGTTGGTTCTTGTTGCTGGGTCATATGGGGGTTGCGTTCATTGAACGCCGCCTTTCCTTGTTGATCTTGTTTTTCATATTTTATTATCTGCTATCGATCGAAAAGTATGAGACCAATTGAACGGCAACTTCAACAAAATTTAGATAAAATTCAGAAGTGGGCAACAGAAAATGGATTTAAATTTTCAAATTCAAAAACTCAATGTGTTCATTTCTGCCGATTGCGAAAACAACATAATGACCCTGAACTTTACATATCTGGTTCTAAAATTCCAGTAGTTGATGAAGCTAAGTTTCTAGGAATTATATTTGATAAAAAAACGTTCTTTATACCACATATTAAACATTTGAGAACTAAATGCCTAAAAGCTTTAAATTTACTTAAGGTTTTATCAAGAACAATTTGGGGATCAAATTCTTCCACATTACTGAAATTATACAGAAGTCTTATCCGATCAAAATTAGATTATGGTTCTGTAGTATATGGGTCTGCAAGAAAATCATATTTTCAAATGCTAGATACCATACATCAGCAGGATTTACGTTTAGCTTTAGGTGCTTTTCGCACTTCACCTGTAGAAAGTCTATATGCGGAAATTGGGGAACCATCGCTTTATCTTCGTCGTAAAAAGCTATCACTTCAATATGCAACTAGAATTTCATCTAATAGGAAAAATCCAGTTAAAAATGTTATTTTCAAACAAAGTTATACTGAAAATTTTGTTAACAAACCAAAGAAAATTAACCATTAGGCCTTCGTTTAAAAGATGATTTAGATCAATGGTAGGATACTACGTCATCGCGCACCTGCTAAATGCTCCCACTTGGACCATTTTTTCGTCGACTCGAAGGTAAAATACAATTTTATTATAAGAAAACGTAAGAGTATTAAAAAATCATGTAGCGCACCAAAGAATGGCTATAGTACTTGAGGTAATTGTAAAAAAAGTTTATAGATTCATTGCCTGGTTTAGGCCTGAAAACGGGATAAGTATTTTTCTCTGAATGCTCCCACTCGGACCTCTCCCGAAACATATAAGAAATAAGGTTGAAAACCTTCTTGAAATTATTTTTTAACGTACCGGAATATAAACCGAGTCATGTTTACACATTTTTCTATATTTGTTTCAAATATTTCTATTCAAAAGTCAGTATTTTGGGTTTTTTTTATAAAAATGGAAAATGCTCCCACTCGGACTCGATTTCAGAGATGCTCCCACTCGGACTCAAATATACACATTTTGAAAGCACATTGCTGTGTTAAGCTTTTATAGATTTTTCTCACAATTGTAACACCATTTTGTCAATTACTACTGTGTTTGGCAACATTAACTTTTCCTTCTTTTTACAGAGATCACTTCTTTGATTCTGTAGAATGACGTTGTTGGGCAGGAACAAGGTGCCATGGCAAAGTTTCAACTGACAGGATCACTATACAAAAAGGTGCACTTGGCTTGTGTTGGATCCGAAGGGATAATTCAAAATTATTGCCAAAAACAAAGCTAGGACTATAAGACTTTAAATGGACAGTTTGGATCTCAAGAATTAAGTTTTGTTTAGATGTAAAAAATGGTGGTCTTTTATAAAGAAGTCATTATACATTGTTTAGTAGACGTTTTCCGGAGATTTCATATAGCCATATAGGCAAAATTAAAACTGTTCAATAGAATTTCTTTAAACTTGGCATGTTGTTAGAATATGATAACAGAAACATTTTAAGCGAAAAAAAATTTGGGGTCACCGTTCTCGTTTTTGAGTTATCTGCCCCTGAATCAGAATTTTCTACTTATTTGAGGTCAATTCAAGGGCAGATAACTTATACATACTTAAATGAATTCTTGTTTTTACTTCTGAATTATATTTTTCTTTTTACTGTTGAGTACGATACATAATAACATACAATTCCTTATATCATTTCTGTTAATTTTTTTCAATGAAAATAGAGATACTTTAAATTCTTTAAAAAAGGCCATTTTTAAGAAAAATATGCACAGGTTTAAAGAAGAAGTGGAAGAAAAATTATCCACTCTAAATTCCTTCTTGAAATTTTGCATATCGACTGAAACGAAGGTAAGCTTCATGGAAATAAGAAAAAAAAATGTATTGTTTTTTTTTTCCATTGCAAATGATCTGCCCTTGAATTTAACGAAAATGTCCAATTCAAGGGCAGATAACTCGAAAATAAGAACGGTGACCCCAATTTTTTTTTCGCTCAAAAAATGTTTCTGTTATGATCATATTCTAACAACATGCCAATTTTTAAGAAATTCTAATGAACAGTTTTAATGTTGTTTATGAACATAAAGAAGTCAATATCTATCGGTTGATTTGAATAGTTTATTAAAGAACAACATGTAAATCATTTTTGTCATGAACTGGTTAAAAAGTCAATGTACTGCCATACTATGGCACATAAAGCATGCGTCACAATTATTGACAACTTTTAAGTATGAAAGTTATCATGCGTACGTATTTTTACCTAAATTACAAAATTAAATAAATAAGAAAACAAAGATCATAGTTATTTCTTTATCACAGTCTTTACCATACCTTGGTAATTAAAGATCATGTAAGTTATATTTCAGGTTGTTACCAATTGAAATTGTATATACATGTATATATGTATTAATAATTATGGTACTAAAACAATTTTCAAACATAAAGGGATATGTAAAATACGTACTGCAAATGCTTGTCCACATTATATGTAATCATTAAAATATACATGTATGCATAATGCATTCATTTCTTATTGAAGAATTCAACTTACACTTAATAGAAAATATATTTCTAATTACCTCCCTTAATGAAATGTAAATTCGGTATTATCTTTACAAATAATGCTTTTCGGAACATACAATATTGAAAAATCTTCATTGGAGCATTACGTTTATGATATAAAACCATAAAAATGATTTCAGGATATTTAAATGACGTTAAAATAATAACAATAATACAAGAAGGGATCACAGACAGCAAAATCCCCCCTCCCCGAAAAGGAGGAAGTACATTTCATAGGGGAAGTAACCCTTACATACGTGTAAAAATTCCAAGTAATGACACTCGTGAAAATTAATGAAAAGTTATAGCCTATACATAATAAATCATGACAAAAATAACACTCCCATGAAGAAAAAAAACAAAGAAAAAACAACAAAGAAGCATTAAGTGAACACTTCTGGTCCTTATGCTCTGCTATTCACTTCTATTAAACATGTTCAATATAAAGTTTCAAGTTTATATCTCAAATACCTTTAGAGGTATGGTCCTTGCAAACTAATGATAGTGAATACAAAGAGCAATAACTCCAAAACTGGAGAGTTGTCATTCTTGTTTGCGGTATTTTACTTTATTGAAATCTATCCTCCAGTGAAGTTTCAGATGAATTGATCCTTTATCACACATTGTCCAAAAATTAACGCAAAAAAACTGAACAAAAGACAATTACTTCAAAGAACTATTATTCTTGTGTTTTCTAGAGTATTCCTCCTCACTGAGATATATCCACAGTTGGTATCTAAAATATTTGCTCCAGCTTTGCCGTGCCAAGATGTCCTGCCATGTGCTTCCTTACGTCGCAATGTGGTTAATACCTTTTCCCATACTGGTCACAAACACAAATACTTTCTGCAAAACAAAACGGTATTATATTTTTAAAATGTATAATTGATTTGTTTATTATTTAAGCGACTCTTTTAAACGAGGAATTGTTTCAACACAACCTTTTTTTTCTTATTCTCAGGCCGATAACTAATCCTCTAAGAAGACATATTTACGAGACTGTTTAGTGATTTAAATATTAGTATCGTATTTGAAACATGCTGTTTTATTTAATTCTTACTGATTATAAGAATATACGAACGTGAATATAAAGATATTTTGAAAAATAATAATAATATCTTAACACAGCAATGTGCTTTCAAAATTTGTATATATTTAGGTCCGAGTGGGAGCATCTCTGAAGTTGAGTCCGAGTGGGAGCATTTTCCATTTTTATAAAAATAATTAAGAAAAACTGACTTTTGAATAGAAATATTTTAAACTAATATAGAATAATGGGTATACATGACTCGGATTATGTTCCGGTACGTTAAAAATAATTTTAAAGAAGGTTTTCAACCTTATTTCATATATGTTTCGGGAGAAGTCCGAGTGGGAGCATTCAGAGAAAAACACTTATCCCGTTTTCAGGCCTAAACCAGGCAATAAATCTATAAACTTTTTTTACAGTTATCTCAAGTATTATAGTCATTCTTTGGTGCGCTACATGATTTTTTAATACTCTTACGTTTTCTTATAATAAAATTGTATTTTACCTTCGAGTCGACGAAAAAATGGTCCAAGTGGGAGCATTCAGCAGGTGCGCGATGACGTAGTATCCTACCATTGTAGATAAACTTAAAATTAATCCAGACAGTATCCTTCAAAATGACGATGAGGATGTTTCACCTTGGACTTATAATTCCCCGGAAATAAATATTAACCTTTCAAATATAAAAAGGCATCAAATTCACCTGAATAATTCAAAGAGAAGTTTCTAGCAATTAAGGAAGAACATGAAGATTTTATACATATTTATACGGACGGTTCAAAAGAATGTTGCAAAGTAGGTGCGGCTGTGTTTGAAAATAATTTTACATCTAGTATGAGGTTACCAGATAATATTACTTGTTATTACAGAATATTACTTGTTATTTCTTTATGATTGTGATTATTAATAGCAATGGATATACATGTATACAATCATTTATAATCCATATGAGTAACAAATGATCAACACCACACTTGTGGACAGTATGTCGTGTCCGCTCTGTAAGTCCTACACTAATGTGAAAGATGTTCTTCTATCTTGGCTCAATCGATTTATTGCGGGTTGGTACAATGACATGGTTTAAACTTGTGTTTTTACACGTAGAAAATCGCGTAGGGACAGGTTACGCGATCGTGTCCGACCTAACAAAAATACGATATTCTATCCGAAATATCGGTTTGTTGTTCAAAAACGGTATAAGTGGGGACATTTATGTTATTGTCAACGTCTAGTGATGTCATTTAGCTGCAATTTGATATATAGCTTTATATGATTTACGTAAAAATGACTTTGCAATTTTGACTTGTACTGGACTAGTGACATTCGGCCGATTTGGCGAGTTCAACCCCTTGTCTATATAGAATATATACAGTATATTTTTTTTTTCTTGAATTACTTTTTACACTATCCCAACACTGTGCTGGGTCCCTGTGCTGTAACAGAGCGGCGGGGCCGAGTGAGACGGCGGGGCCGAGTCAGACGCCCTAGGTCGACTATGTGATTTTTATTTGTTACTTGTTGATGGAATAAAATTATTTACAATTGTTGAACTTGTCTTTGTTGTTTACTTTCGCAACTCTGGTACAGCCTTAAGATGTGGAGTTGACACTAAGAGCCACTCGACTACAACATGTACAGCGCCAACATTAGGCAGAGTACGTAAACCACAACGTAACCGATCAAACGTAGTCGGCCTAATACGCTTTACTCCCTATCGACTATACTATTTTAAATGAACAAACAAAGATGTTACACAAAATCTTGCATGCAGAGTTGATGATAGAGCCACTCGATCATATTCGAGCCATAAGCAGTGCACGTAGAATACCAAGTAACCGATTACATATAGTCGGCCTATTGAACTTTACAAACGTTCAGTGTCTACCTCCATTGGCGGTACAATTTAAAGGAAGACGCACAAGGACGTGCAGCTAATATTGCCAAGTTGACCGTACAGCCACTCGATCATATTCGAACCATAAGCAGTGCACATAGAATATAAAGTAACCGATCACATGTAGTCGGCCTATTAAAGTTGAGTCACTACAAACTTTCAGTGTCGACCCCGATTTACTATTCAATTGAAATGCAGAAGCACAAGGACGTGCAGCTAATATTGCGCAGTTGACCGTTCAGCCACTCATCATATCCGAACCAGAAGCAGTGCACATAGAATATAAAGTAACCGATCACATGTAGTCGGCCTATTAAACTTGTTAAAAAAATAAGAATAACATATCAACTGACCACACCAAGTCGACCTTGTATACAGTATACACATAACCACTACCCACATAAGCCATTGCTGAAAAATTAAAACATGGAAAAAAAAACTAAGAAATTAAAAACAAAAAGTCAAAGTATGAAAACATCACTCTTTTTACAGCGGACAGGATTTCTTCCAAGATCAATTATAAACAGACATCCAGGCGTTGTAACTCGCATCATGAGAGATAGTCCAGGAAGAAAAGTCAATTAAAATATTGCACCAAGTCGACTTGTAAGACTTTGGCATTGTTGAAGAAAAAAAAACAACTAAGAAAATAAAAAGTCAAAGTATGAAAACATTTACAGCGTAAGATCAATCAATATAAACAGACATCTAGGCACATACCGCATCGGCCATTGCTGAAAACGTGTCCAGGAAGAAAAGTCAAATAAAAAATATCACACCAAATCGACTTGTAACATTTAGCAGACCTAACAACTACCCGGCACAGGTTGTCATGAAAACAATCTCAGTACGAAAAACACAATTTTCCGACGTGGGTACAAGCGAAATGTTGTTTTGAAAGAAAGAAAGATAGACAAGAAAGACTTAGATAGAAATGAGAAGGCTAGTGTTGAAACGCATCTACAAAAGGATGGCTTACATGGTGTTTCGAATGGGCTGTCGACACCCGCCTTTCGATTAGATTCAGACTGGCTCCAGACTGAGCAATAACTTAGGTCTGTGATACCCTTAGATGTTAAAGAACTGCCGTTAGCTGAAAGAGAACATCGTGAACGACCTAATTCATTTAACTGGTTATCAATTAGAAAATGATAATGACAGACAGGCTTCAGATTGGGGCCGAACACACTGAATGCATCAGCGTCAGACATACTCTCCAGCGAGATGCAGCTTTTTTATGGACCGTTAGATTGGCCCTGTTGTTGTAGCGGTCAAGCATTCTCTCCAGCGAGATGCAGCTTCTGAAATAACCCAAATCGATCCAAGATCATGCATATCGGCTTCCCGTATTTCAAGTCCGATCTTTATATATATATTACAACCAAATGGGAATGGCTTGTTTTGAAGAAGCAATGTTTCCGCCCCAACTGTATCAGTCGGGCATACTTCCTGATCGGGAAACAAGGGTATTTCCCCTCAATGTTTCCCGATCAGGCAACAAACGTCAAAATCTTTACCGATCGGGAAGTTTTTTAGGCCTTTTTTATGAAGTTTAAGAAAAATGGCCGGTGCATAACAATTTTCAATCCACTTCGATATGAATATTACATTTTAGTTCAGAAAAGATACATCTAAAATCCTACCGAGTCATTTTCTTTTTAAATGTTTACAATTAAAATAATCTGAAAGTGACCTTAAGGAAAGTTTTTAGATTTTCCCAAAAACTAGCCACTTCCCGTTTCGGGAACATTGCTTCCTGATCAGGCATCTAGAAAAATATTCATCATTAAAAGTTTAAGATACATTGCTTCCCAATCTGGAAGTACCTTATATTTGTTGTAGTACCTGGCCTTGATGATTAGAAATTGCCAAGCCATGGTCAGTTTTTAAAGACATGTGGCACATAATTCAATCACGACGAGTAGAATATATCTGGCGAAACTTATGTTCTTGTTAGGCGTAATAATAGCTATCAAAACATTAGCTATACTTGACAGACAGTACAGAAATCATCATTACTGTACAATACAAAAGTTTTATACTGTTAAAATTGTAAAGCACATTTTGAACAACATTGCATAGAGTGTAATTTCTCAAAACAATTACCATGCAGCTCAAATAATTCAAATGTTGACTAGAGCTCACATAAATATTTTTTTTTTGGCTATAGCTCAAGACGTGTTTGCATACTACATGTGTTTGTAGTGACTGTGTCATATCTCTAAACTTAAGTGTATAAAGCTATATATCTGGTGCAAAAATTCTTGTTAAATTTAAAAAGTATACTTCCAAAATGATTGTATGAAATAAATATGGTAATTTATTGCCTTAAACGCGAATGGCGCAAGCATAAAATCATTGCTAAACGGATAAAACCCTACTTAATATAGCAAAACAGTGTTCCTGTTTACTTACAAGATTAATTTGTATTTAATAACAGTGATATTCTATGTTACATTACTTTTTCAGGAGTCAACCATATAATAATGGAACCAGCATAATTTTGCTGTTAATAAATATTTAAATATTTCGTAAGATATAGAACATACCCTTTAAGCCACTTTAATTTAAAAAAAAATGAATAAAATATAAGATAAAATAAATAAATAAAACAAGAAATATTATAATGACATATATCCCCCCCCCTTTCTAGCTGAAATTGAATGAAATCTATCATTATTAAGTTAAACAAAATGCTGAGTAGCTGGAATAAATTATATACTATCATGTAAATGTAACTATGAGCATCTACTTTGAACATTCAAGGTTATTGTAACCTTGTCATCTGACCTAGTGACCTCAAAATCAACAGGGGCCGTCTACTAGTTATGAACAATTAAAATGTGAAACACAAAAACTTGATAACGGGTAGTTTTGAAGATAATGAGTAGAAACCATTCTGACATTTAACGTCCTTTGTGACCTTGGACTTATAAACCTCAAAATCGAGAGGGGTCATCTACTACATGTAATTATAACCAATAAATAAGTGGAATATAAAAGGTTTAGTGATAAATAGTTCTCCAATAATGGTTAATAGTTTTCAAAATAATGAACGCAAACCATTCTGACATTTAAGGACCCTGTTACCTTTAAACTGGTGACCCCAAAAGCAATAAGGGTCATTTACCACATATGACTTATCAACACATTAAATAGGAAAACTTACTGAAAAATACTTTTCAAGATATTGTGCGGATACTATTTTGACATTCAAGTCACTGTGACCTTGACCTTTGACCTAGTGACTCCAAAATCAAAAAGGGTCATCTTCAAGTTAATACCAATCAATATGTGAAATATAAAGACTTTCTAATAAATAGTTTTCAAGATAAAGAGCGGAAACCATTCCGAAATTTAAAACACCTGCAACTTTGACCTTTAAGCTAGTTACCCCAAAATCAATATAGGTTATCTAATAGTTATGACCAATCAATATATGAACTATGAAGCCTTTTTGATAAATAGTTTTTAAGATAATCAGCAGAAACAATGTGGTCTAACGACGGATAAACAAACATACTAATTTATTTCGAAATATAAAGACTTTGTGAGAAACAATTATCAAGATAATGAGCGGAAACCATTCTGACATTTAGGGTCCCTGTGACCTTGACCTTTGGCCTTGACCTTTGGCAAAATGTCCCTGAAATCAATAGGTTTCATCTAAGTACTATAGTTATGACCAATTAGTATATTTTTTCAACATAAAATTGTATACATACAATTTATAGTCATACAGATATTGTGTGGACATTAGCAAATCAATATACCCGCTCTTCTTCGAAGTGGGGCATAATAAAAATAACTAGGGTCGGGAACGAATAAGAACTTACATTGATGTTCGAATATTCGTTTTTCCATATTTGAATATATTCAAATATTCAATTTTACAAAATTTGAGAAGACACCGCCTATGATGCTATCATTTGTATCTGAACTGCTAGACACTTCAGACTTCAAAACATTCACACCATGACTCACATGGTGATTTGTTGCACAGATAACTTTATTTGTTGGTGTTGTCCCAAGCAATAATTCCAGAATAGAACGCGCTAACTTAAAGAAGAAAACTTCCCAAACGGGAAACATTTAATGGTGAATATTATGCTAGATGCCTGAAATCGGGAAGCCGCTGCTACTTCTTAGTAAAATCGTAAAACTTCACTCAAATTCACTTTCAGATCATTTTAGTTTTAGGCATTTTAAAAGAAAATGACTCGGTAGGATTTTAGATGTATCTTTTCTGCACTTAAATGTGATGTTCATATTGAAGTGGGTTGAAAACTATTATGCATCGGCCATTTTTCCTGAACTACGTAAAAATAGGCCAAAAAACTTCCCGATCGGGAAGGATTTTGACGTTTACTGCCTGATTGGGAAGCCTTGAAGGGGAATCCCCTTGTTTCCCGATCAGGAAGTATGCCCGACTGTGTATCATAAATGCCCCTCGCAGGGTAGCTCTCGGTTGTGCCGAGAACATCAGTTAATGGCGCCTCAATTGTATCTTGAATAATGCCCTTCGCGGGGTCGCTCTCTGTTGTGCCGAGAAGATGCGCAAATTGCGCGCTTTGCTATCGTATATATTACAGCCAAATGGGAATGGCGGCTTGTTTTCAGAGTCTTGGGTTGATAGCCATTGCTGCTTCAATGGTTTCAACGCATTCCATCATGAATGACCAAGGTTTAGTCTTGTTAAAGGATGAGTTGAACGGTGTGTCATTAATAGGAAGTGACAGGGGCATTCGTATTGCATCGCTCTAGTCAAATAGGCAAGAGCTGATAATTGAAAATAGACATACGCAACAATGCATAAGTCTACTAATGTGATCAAATGTTTCTTACCCTGACGATAACTCAAGATGGGCGGAGATCAAAACGCGATCAAACGTGGCAGGTCCAGACCCAGAACATTTCAGTACAATTGAAACAATTAGCAGGAAACCAGGAGGTTCCCTTCAACAGTTTAATAGGCCGACTATATGTGATCGGTTACTTTGTACGTCTACGTACGAATGCATGGAGTTTAGAAATAAACGTACCTATTCTTAATGTTCCACGCCGACTACCCTCGGCGGGCAAGACGCGAGCGGACGACACCCCTTTCTCCCCTACATATTTCTTCGGCTTGGGGGTGCGACACGCCGGTCCGACCTGCACGGGCCACGCCTGGGCAACGTCTGCGAGTTTGATCTATTTGATCTATCCGTCGTAGGCGGAGTTAAAACTCGTCTTTTAAGCAACAATAGAGAGCCTTATGATTCACATTCTGTGTACTTGTACGATCACTTCTATTCCACTAAAGTGTGATCTTGTGTATTTGTGAGACGGGCAATCACAACCTGTGCATTTGTAACACTAACTCGCCGGGACGACGATCCCTTGTATTCCACTTAAATGTGATCCAGTATACTTCTAACACTTTAACTCTTCAGACGACGATCACTTGTATTCTACTTAAATGTGATCTTGTATACATCTGCAAAAGGTTAACACAACTTGTACACTTGTAACACTTTAACTCTGCTAGAATATGTTTTTAATGCCAAGTACACGATCGCAATATCGTTTTGTCTACCAATCTCACATAGGTAGATGATCCGGTCTACAACACGCTGTATTTGCTTATAGGTAGACATATTACTGTGATCTGTAGACCATTAAGGCTATATTGGAAATAAACTTGTCAACAACTCCCAGCATTAAATTACTATTTGTTTACATGTTAAGTTTATTAGCGTAGGTTAGACCGAAGTACTGCATCCGTTCTGTGTATTCATACTATTGTGTTCGAGGTCCTTATCCGAAGACTGACGGAAAGGGCCGAGTAGTTGCGATTGGATCTGATAATAACATGCATTTATTTATTAAAGGAATATATGCATCGACTGATTTACCCCAGGAATAAATGGCATGCGATAGCATAAATACCTGAAATATATTTAGGTCAGTTGTGTTTAAATTTCGAAGCTTGGTATCTTCAGGAAATTGAAGCGTTGGTTAAAAATGGACTTTTTTAAACGTTATGAAATTCTATTCAAACTTATTCACGTGTTAGACACTTAACCGTCTCATACTAATATAATCACAAATTAAAAACTAATTATTGTAATAAACAATACTTTTAGTTTTTAATATTCAGGGGCGGAGAAGGGCAGGGTTCCATACTCTAAGTGTCTGTGGACTTAAAGGCAATTGTGTATTTAAGAATGGAACATCACTTAGTGAAACTTTTTATTTGTATATAATTATAATTTAAAACAATATCCAAACATTTAGGAATATATTAAATATGTACCACAAATGTTTATACGCATTATAAGTAATTTTTAATGCATATTGTCTGAAAATGAACATATAACTTGACGGCAAAATAATAAAATAATTCTGTTCAATACGCATTGGTTATTTCAATGGGAATTAAAGTAATTGATATATTATTTGAGCTTAGGTAATTTTTGACAGCAAGGTTAAAGACAAGTATACGAGTATCTCTTTAAAGTATTTCTTTAAAACGAAAGGAATTAATTAATTAAAAGATAAAATAATTTTATATCAACTAGCAAGTAAAGAAGAAGTAAATCGGTTTTTCATCTCATTATCAGACTTATAAGTAACAAATACTTAAATGTATAATAACATGAGCGTCAAATTAGTGCCGTGTCTATAATATCCTGTTAACGTTGATTACAAAGCTCTATTCCCTGCTGGTATTTTCTCTCTCGACAATTGAACATGACAATTGTAACGTGACATCAGCTACGGAAAGACTAATAATGTCAACATCGTTCACACTGAGATAATTTACAATTTCTTGTGCGAATTATGAATGACTGACGATGTCAAAAGTTTAAAGATTGGTGAAGTGATTCCATTATGTTAACTTTTTTATAATTATAGAAAATACAGACTCTTTATGTTTCTTTTCATTTATTGATTTATCATCTCGTATATTTAATACTGGAATTATGCTATTTTTTTGTCTTAAAGACACATTTTTGTGTATGATATACCTTTGTATTTTTTTCGGTTGCATATTCGGAGCTTTTGTCAAGGAAATCAAAACCAAAGGGTGCAGTAAAATTTGCATGTTTTTCTCCGAAAAGAAGAAATAAAGACTATTTCTTATAATCACGTATATTAAGCATTTTTAGTCACAATTAATTTATAATTTAATTATTCTCAAAAAAAAACTACATCTTAAACAAATATTATATTTTCATATGTTATATAAATTATTACAATTTATTGTCAGTCGAAAATCAATGAGGAAAAATGACAAGCTAGAAGCAATGCCATTGTCTGGTTTGGCGGAAAGACTACAACAACAGCGTTTTAATAAAAAGACGGGTATTTCTACCATATCTAGCTGTGTTACTTGTATGTGTTTAATTCAGATATATATACATCACTTTTGAAAGCAATTGCAACCTTTCACAAAACGTACATTGACCACTTGCAATTCTTCCTATAATGCCAACTGTCTCAATTTGTTTAAGCGATTGTGCGCATAGTTAATAAACTTATGGGAACTGTTTATTAGGAATATGAAACATGTGACATTATTTTATTCAATAGATTAGACCCCAAAGACGATTAAAAAATGCAATACGATAAACAAATGTCTGAGAAAGATAATTGTAGTTTATATCGTTTACTGTTTTCATTCAATTAGGTTCATTTTCATTGGTTTGATACACAGAATATGATAACTAAGAGCATCAAGTAAAGGTGTATTTAATGAACACAGGAAAATATTAATTCTTTCTCGAATTTCAAGTACGTGATGTTTTCTAACGCATCGTTATTTATATAATCTCGTTGCCTGTCGCCGTTATGTCGGTGGTTCCGTACTATCATGATTCAATGTTAGAACCTTAAAATAGAACGCAAACTATTCAAAATCAGTGACTGATAGATGGTGTTTTAGTGTAGTGATAGGTTAAACGTGCCTTTATGCACTGCATACACACGCAAAAATAAACAAAGACTCAACTAGATACAATTGGCATTTAAGGTTAAGGTCGAACTTTGTGCTTAAAGGGATATTCAAGCAAATTAATAACAAAAATATGAAAATGATCTTATGAACTCAAATCACGCTAAAATGACATATTTTAAAAGCCCAGAATGAATTTCTGTATTAAATTCTATATATTTTGGGTTTGAAGCGTAAATATATCTATATACGAGCTCGTATGTTGAATGAAATTTAGAAGCCGACAGAATCACCGGGTAGTTTTAAAACAAGTTATGTGACTTAAACAAAACATGGAAATTACAATAACAGATATTGTGGGTATTGTATGATTAAAACAAGTCTTAGTCGTTAATTTCTTTAACGATTCCAAAATTTACTGTGTCAACTATTGTAAAATCTTAACGCTCTAACCTGACCCACGTGGGTCAGATAAGAAAACCATCAATTAATATTTTATAATGAGAAAAGATTTGTTCCTGTGACTGCCTAGTGTGTTCATTTTGAGGACATTTACAGAATAATGTATGAAATATTCAAAACGAAGAAATGAAAATTTTGCATGTGTCTCCCTTTAATACAGGTATTTGGTATTTTATCATTTTCTTTGTCATATTTTTTTAATCATAAACAAACTGGTCTTGATGAATAAAAATAAGATTATGTACAAAGCAAATGTTAAAGAATGAATTAGATATATGTATATAGAATAAAACAATATTATAATTGTAAAATGTTTTTTTGTTGTTTTTTTTTAAATATAAATAGTCGCAAAATTCTATTTTTCCGACGGTTACAGATATTTGGTTTTGGAACACTGTCTCATGCATATATGAATATGTGTACTTTAGGGAGAAGAACAGCTAATCATACATTCATATAACTGTTCAATATACTTCAACTTCAGTTTTTCATTTGAGCACAGGTAAATTGTGGTTTACATCATATATCTTTAATGTCAATTTGTTCTTTTCTTTCAACGAAACATGATATATTCCTTATGAAACTACAATATGGATAACTTTATTTTGTCTTCTGTAACCAAGTAAGAGACAGGTGTTTGTAGTATTAAAAAATGACCGGGTTTTCTTTGATGTAAATGTTAGATAGGAAATGTTAAAATAAGAATCATATTTCATCTTTATGTTCTTATTTTTTAGATAATTTCTACCATTAATTCTAATACCTGTATTTTATCATTGAATAATGGTTATTAAAGTGTATAAAGCTATATATCTGCTGCAAAAATCGTTGTTTTAATTTTAAAAGTGAATACTTCAAAAATGCTTGTGTGAAAGAAGTCTGGTAGTTAATTGTCATAACAACGAATGGCGCATACTCATGTATAAATCCTACTTACATAGTAGACAATTTTATTGTTCCTGGTCATGTTTACGCACAATATTCGTTTGTTTATAATAACAGAGACGATCTATGTAGCAACTTATCCGATAACCGACAAAACATTTACATATAAATTTACTGATGATAAATTGGATGGAAATATTTCATGTGATATAGCTTAATATGCCTTCAGCTTGTGCTAGGATGAAGGTCAAGAGGACCCTCTTCCCATTAAAAATCATTACAAACAGACCCAATAAAACCATTTCTGTGATGATCAAATATTTGATTTTGTTTTCATTGCTTCCAATGATTATCTTTTTCCTACTTTTTAACCAAGTTTCTAGCTTAGTATGTTTTGTAGCAAATACATTACATAGTCTTAGACTGTATGTTGCGGAATATCTCAATACTTCTTGCTTGAAAACAGAACCAAAACAATTAAAACATGTTTCAGCTGGTAAATATTCGTGTATTCTAAAATAGCTCTTGTGTGAAATTATCTTACGTCTGGGACAAAAGTCAATATGTCCAAGAAAAACAAATTAATGAATATATCAAAATGACAGTTTACGATATTGAGCTCACACAATGAAACAGACAATAATTGCAACTATTAAAACAACACGTTTGTAAAGGTTTAAAGTATTATTGACCGATAATTATCCAAATCTATGACCACGTATTTTGAACTTGTGGTTGTAGATTGATATACCTATATTGTCTTTTCTTTCCTTTTTACAGTACATTCGTTAATAATTTGTAAAACTTCAGAATGTGAAGAAATACGTTTTAATGTTACGATGTAATGTAACCCATTCAAAGATTATTCTACAATATATTGAAAATCAACATTTCACTTATAGATAATCTTATTTTTCATATCAAAAGTGTTTCTTTAAACGCACCTTGCAGTATTTTCTTTTGTACATAAAAAACAGTAAAAAAACCAAATTAGTTTATTATGAATGTTAATGTCAATACCCGTTAGATGAAAATTGATCCTCGTAATTGCACATTAAATCATTATAATATATAAACAGAAGGATCTAAAAGTGTTACGGAAAAAGATTATGATACACTTCATTTAGTAAGTTAAAAAGCAATCACATGTAAAATCGGAATTATAAATCAAAAAATAAAATATTTCTAATAAAATAGCAATAATTATGGACTGCTTCCATTTCCTTTTTAGATAAAAGAATAACATATATATAAAAGTATGATCACATGAGCGTACAAGTATTGCCTTTTCTAATATCCTGTTTACGTTCATTACACATCTCTATTCCCTGCGTGATATTTTCTCTCTCACCAATTATACATGACAATTATAACGTGACATCAGCAGCGGAATCCTAATAATGTCAACATCGTTCACGTTGAGGCAATTAGCAGTTGCTTCTCAAGTGAATGAATTGTTTTGATGATGTCAAAAGTTCAATGATTGGTTAAGTTATACAATTTATAAAGTAAAACGTAAACAATCTAGATTTGATGCTCAAACAATTCTGTATATTTGATTTATTAACTGAACCTGAAGGTAGAAACAACTTCTTACTTCAGAAAAGGAAAGTGCTTATATTTTATTTTGACTATACATCTTTGTTTGTATGCTAGAAGTACAAGTTAACTCCTATTTAAGAACCTGACGTAGAAGAAATGTATCTTTAGTCTTTATGTCAAGATAACAACTTTACTTTTTTGAAGGCGGGGAAGGTCACTGTCTTCCCCAATCCCGCGTTTTCATCTAGCCCCCTGTGACTATTTCTTGTTCCCCAATCTAAAATTTCAACTGACTGGAAAACAAATAAAATAAAGAAATGCTCTTGGCTTTGCCATTCACCAGCATCTTATGTGTATACCCATTGAAGAGTACGAAAACTGTTTCAAAAAGTGGATTGATCGGCTGAAAACGTGCATTAGGATAGAGGGGACAGAGCAATTTAAAATGATCTTAACTGCTCCTATCAAAGAGAAAACACAAAAGTAACAATAATTTTGGAACACACCTCGTAGTTATGGTGCAATAGTGTCGGCAATGTTAGTGGCTGATTTGTAGCAAATTAGAGTAATGACGGTTATGTATCATCAGAATGATCTTTAAAACGCCGAACAGAATACCCTGTCCTTAAAGAAAGATGCAATTAAACAAATGGCATATTAAAATATGCCAGTTAGATGGTTATGAAAGAAACACATAAAGCTGCAATTGAATGATAGGATAGTGCGTTTAGTAATAGTTATGCATGATTCAGCAAAAGGTAGGACTCCATTGTCATATAGAATTATGAAAGCAAGCATAATATTAGTTCCAGTATCATGAAACAACATGCAGAAAATCTAATTTTGTCCCATAGTTACATAAAATATATCCAATGTTTTAAGAATTTATGTTGTTGCTACTCGTTGAATAAAATAATATAATGGTCGTCAGTGGATCGCATGATATAAATTCATTCAGCTCGTTCAATAAATTCAGTCATTCAATGCCCTTTATGTATGTGATAGAACATTAACTTAAATGAGTAAATTTTGCCTTTATGATATGTCATGATATTTATCTATTGTAACAACATAAATTAAGTTTGATAAAAGTATAAACTAGAAAGTTGTCCAAATGACGCTATTGTGTCATCTTCCCAGTGTCATATTAATATTTTTTAAGTCTAATGTTATATCAATAACAACATGCGTTAGCCTATTTGTAATTTCAGTGGTCCTATTAGCATGGTCTTACTGTAAATATTATGAAAGTATTATAACTTATAAGTTTCTCAAACTATTTAACTGAGGACAGTATTGTTTGTTGATAAGATACATATTCATAACTCAGAGACCTTGATCTAATGACTTCAAAATCATCTGATTTTGTTACCTTTGGCTAAAGCAACCTCTACTTATTGGTAGGACAATGTTGCTGCTCGATACCACATTGACCTTGACTGTTGACTAATTGAAGTAAATAATAGGGAACCAAAATTATAGCAAAACAAGTCGCTCTGCAATCTCATTCGTTACAATAAACAGAAACAAGCAAACTTGATTTGATACTCTAACTTACCAAGTGTAAGAGTGCCTATTTTCATTAACTTTGAGAATATTATTCAATCGGATTTGGTTTCCGTCTGGATTTTATATTACTTTCAGACAAACATCAATAAATCGACAAAACAATATCAGGAAATAAGCATGCTAGGAACGATTCTTGAGATATTACATAGAAATCAAGTACGATAGCAGCTTTGTAAACATTTTTACAGAAAACAGAGAGACTGCATAAATGTTATACCTCCATGCTACTTTGCTTTGCTTTTGCCCAACATTCTTACATATTAAAACAATTTTGAGGCTAATACGTTTAACATTTTTTAACAATTAGTGGATGAGTTAAATAATTATGTATAAAAATTTGCGCTAAAGCTTAAATCGTGTAACGTAATAATTCAATACTAGTATTTTACATAACATCTACATTTATTTTTAAATTATGAATATACTTCATTTTGGTAAATTTATTAAAATTATTTTTATTACCAGTTCGTTAACTGCATTGAATAATTAGATAGAAGAAAATGTTTATTTTGTTGTTTGTCAGAAAAAGAGCTCTGCTAAAGTGATTGCTTCGAGGTAAGTAAACAATGTTCTGGTTCAATTCCATGTGCGAAAAAAGATCATTTTGTTCAATGTTTTTAGACTTATTTAGTTTGCTATTATTCTTTTGTTTTGTTATTATTACTTTTTGTTTGCAAAACGGCCTTAAATTGAAAGAGGTCCAAACGCTTAACGTTAACATTTAACTCAAACCCTGCTACGGATCGCAAAAAAAAATGATTTTCGATTTCTTTATAAATTTTTGCATGATGCACGTGTACCAAATATATGTTAAAAAAAGTGAAACTTTGTTTTGTATAATACACTTCTGTGATACATTCATTTAATACAGTCAACGTGTTTTGTTCTTAGTTAAAACAAATATTTTTCAAATTTCTTACTATTACACGAAAAACGAAAAGCCTTAGCAATCTTCATATTATAATACATTGTGATCCTAGAAGTATTTGCCTTTGCATTTTCCATATAAAAGGAGGCAATAGAATGTAAACGCAAGTAATTATTTTTACCCATGTAGAAATAATGTAATCTAATCAATACCGTGAATGTAAAAAGTATTGAAGAAGACATTGTATGCTTATTAATCAGAAACAAAGGCCATTTCTCCAAGCATGGATACGAAAAAAAAGAAGTTATAGATCTTTATTGCATGATATGATGTAGACGTCCTTCTTATATTACATACAAATTACACCCATGTGCGTGTTAAAGATGTTTGTGTTGGTTTTTATGGCAATGTCGCACACTTATTATGAAATGTTTTATGTTACATGGTCTTATAAATCTTATAATATTTTAACGTTGATTGTCAACCTAAACATTATGTTTTTCATTCAAATGTCACGGACATAATTGAGGCACAAAACCATAAATTATTTTGTTTTGCTTACCGACGACAAACTGTATTAACTATATAGTGTGTGTGCATGGCTGTTAAGAAGGCCGATGATTAAAGCATCTCCAAGTATTTTTTACAAAGAAATCTCATACCAGATATTCCAAGAGTTTTAATTTATTCTTTTGAACCAATCTATTTTGACAGAAAGATATTTCATGCAAGGTATTCAATCCATTATGAAACCTATTTATAAGGAATTGACACACATCCACAATTTTCTAAAGCTTATTATTGGTGTGACAAATGTTGCAGTAGCCATCTCATTTTAACAAAAATCTTTTTTTTTTAGAATTTCTAAAAACACAAATATGTTGAATAAATTTCTTATATAGTAATGAAATCATCATTTTTATAAGTAGGTTGGTTCACATCCAGTTAGGGCCAATCGGTTTTATCGTTAACTCCTATAATATTTTTACTAAGTTTTGTATGGATCCTGATATTAAGATATTTAAGTGTTTTTAATCATATATACCTTATTAAAGTTTATACTCGATCGAACGCAAATAAATTTTATATAAACTAAATGTATCTACTTTTTAATTTGTTAAATACATATCAGTTATACAATCAGATTGTAAGTTGTTGTTTTTTTTTTGTTTGTTCACAGTCTTTATTCTTAAATAGCAAATAACGGAAGACAAATGAAATTATGTCAAACTTAAATATAGCAAGGATGTGTAACTTAGAATTTTAATGTGTTTAATATAAAATTTAATGGCGACATTAAGTATTTAAAAACTATCACTTTACATTCCTATAAATAGGATACATAGATAAATAATCTTAAGTAAAAGGCTAAAACGAGAAAATGAAAAATGTCACTCCCCTTTACATATTAACTGTATTTGCTTCTGTTATTTTTCTTAAACATATGATATTGAAACACTGATTTTAAATGTCAGTACTTCATAAAATCATGTGATTTTGATATTGTTAATCAAAGCGGTGTAAAATGGTGACCTGTAAAAGAAGAAAAAATATATTAACAAGACACAATATAACATCAGTATAAAATGTTTAAAAGAAAACATTGACCCAATACACTTTTATAATTTATACGTATCAGTTTAAAAACCAAACAAATGTCAGCCAAATAAAATCTGATTTGTTAAAAATTAATAGACTCGTAGTCGACAAATATAAAGTATTACAGTAGTCTAAACATGATATAATAACTTTGACACAATACACTTTGATCATTTCTATGGACCTTGTTTAAAACACTAAAGTGCCATTAAGATTACATCTATTTTCTTTTTTTTTTAAAAAGGCCGTAGTCAAATTATCATGAACTAATGAAATTTAATTCTACCAAACCTAAATGCTAGCTGTGAACTTTATTTGTAAATTGTTGTTATCCACCTACACAGAAATGTTTAACGTATATAAAATGATTTAAAGTTAAATTCAAGTTAATTTGACTGCACCCGTTTGCGTAAAGTGAAACGGCTAAAATATTGCTGACAGTTGGTTCTATCTCAGTTGATTAGTTATTTAAATGTCAAACTTTGGATTTGGAAACTTGCCATTAAAATAAATTTTAAAATTAATGAAGTCTACGACTGAAATGAAGAAATAAATCAGAAAAGGAAATCAGACCATCTAAGTAAATTTAAATGATTTTTAGGGTGATTCATTTCAATTTGCAATATGTGTTGCATGTTTATTCCTCATTTCCAATATCAATCAAACCGAGTCTGCAACTTTCATTTTTTGCTGTTTCAAATGCTTCAGGCGGATCACTTTTCAGAAATCTATTATAGCAATCGAAAAGATTACGTCCAATTTTTAGATACCCGCTCAGAATAAACACAAACTTCCATCTACAAAATTTTATTGTCGATTCTCCAAATAGCTGTAACATAAAATGTCTATGCTATTTAACACACATGACAATTTTCCAATTAACGAAATAAAATGTTCAAGATGAAAATATCATGCTGTAACTCAAGGTAGGGTTTTGGTCGTATAGCAATTATCTTTGCTGGTTGAGAATACAGAACACTGTTTTATAAGCTTGTGTTGCAAGTGTTTTTCATCTGAGGGATCAACACACTTGGGAAAGATGAAAAATATGACTATTTCTAATTAAGTGCTATTGGAATGAAACAGCACTTAAACGAATTTTACAATTTGTAAGCCTCTAATATAGAAAGTTTAAAAATCTTTATGTAATAATATGATGCAGATGTCCGCTTACCGTTACAGGGACGGTACAGTTTCAACAAGCGTGTGCTCTTAACGTTCTTTGTTGTTTCGTTACAAAGTTGAACTTTAATTTTAAAATGTAGCATGTTACTGGATCTTACACATCCTACTATTATATTATATGCTTGACCGCTTACTGTGATATTGTATTTGTCAAGAATATAAGTTTCCCCCCCCCCCATCCCCCCAAAAAAATACATTTATATAATTGAAACACACTGTTTTGCTTGTCAAAGAGCGTTTCCTTGACTAGTACATATACACGTCTGTTTAGTAGACCAATGTAGACCAGTAAGTACAAAGGACTCACAGCCAACATGTTTTTGGGATCAAATTCTTTTGGCGGAATTGTATTAAATGTCTTGTATCGAATGTAAGTTTAGAAGGAAAAACAAGACTTATCTAATAACGAAACGTAATTAAAAGCATTTTACATTTAAAAGATTTATAACAAATGGTATGTAAAATGTTGCTTTTTGCTATTACATTTTTCAAATTCCTTATGATTTCTTAAACAAAAAATGTTTAATCACTTTGAAAGTGATTCAATCATTATGGAAAAAAGCTGAACGTGAGGGACAAGGTTTTGTACTCAATTGCAAAAACATAAAAAAAATCCGTATTCAATTATTCCGAAGAACAAGAAAAACACATAACAACACTGAAAACTGAACACTTACATGTAAGTAAAAGCATTTTTTTCAGCATCTTGATCACCAATATTTTCATGTTTGCCGGTAGAAATACGTTAAAGGTGACAACATAATATGTAGCATGGAGTTCTGCATATATATGAAATATCGGTCCCATTTTGAAATTTTCGTTGGGGAACATCTTCATCTGTAAAATTGCACAATCATTGTTTAAACCTGGTGAAACGTTTTCATTTGCTGTGTATAAAATTCACAGACAATTTTCATTAATAATGCTCATCTCAGTCACTGTGCTTGTACTTGGAAAATGTTTTTTTCCTTCTTGCAGCTTTATTGATTTGTACATAATGTTTCCATTTGATTTTTTATGATTGACTAGTTTGTTTGTTCCTTTTCTCTCTATTTTTCTGGTGACAGACTGTCCAAAACGACAAAAATGGAAATGTTGCAGGCTCGGAACTTTAGTTTTGTTGAAGGATGAACAGCTTCTATTTTGTTTCGAGTTCTGGTGTAGTACTTGCAGTTATATGTCTAGATCATGGACCCTTTACTTATTTTATAAATGAATCAGACTTCTCGTATATGTCTTTTGAAAGTTGCATACATTTTTTCTGATATTACTCTTCCCGGATAAATAATTATGAATATAAAACATCAGTTCCATGTGTTTCACATGGATATTTTGTACTTTTGAACTGTCATATAAAGTGTTAAGTTCCATCTAAATCTTAAGCAGACTTTTCTGTGTCGTTTCACATTTATAATCAGATTTCTTACATTTTGTTCTCAGATCCACTGTAAATGAGCTACATATATGCAATTTCGTTGACACCTCATTTTCTAAAGAAATGTCGCGTTGGCAAATTCTGAAAAACAGAAAAGACTTTATATTAAAAGAATATGCATTTAGCAAAAAAAGTCATAATTCACCATCAGCAGTTCCGATTGTTATATTCGCTTGATAAAAATATTAAGTATTTAACAGCAAAAGACATTACAAATGAACAAGAAGTCCTGTAACATGGCAGGATGGAGTTTTAAATAATCTTTAATGACTTGTGCAAAAGAGAATTTATACTGTAAACTTTACGATTTGTCTAAGTTTGAATTATTCACAACATTAAATTGTCTTGAACATCGACTAACAATTATGGTGCCAAGGACATGCGTTTGATTTAAGATGAATAGCTGTCGTTGTAAATGGGTAATAAACATTTGTTTTATTACATAAATTGAAATAAATGTCAATTTCATCATATTTAAAGGAAATAATTAATTATTTTTCAAGGCAATGTCATAGATTGTGATTGATAAATTACCACGATTATTCTTTACAACATAAAACATATAAAAATTGAATATTGCAAGCAAAAAAAAAAAGATTTAAAAAGCGATAACATGCTGAATTGTAACTTGCACATACAAGTATGAAAAGCAAAGCTTAAAAATTATCGGTTGAAAATAATCAGTTTTTTAGAATGTTTGTCAAATGTTACTGTGAATCGTGGTAAGAATTATACTTAAAATATGCAAGAAACTATAAGCTCACCTTTGCACCTAGAAAGACGTAAATAGAAAATTAATCGTTAGTAATGGAAGAATAGAACACATCTTTACAGTAACAAAATACAACGAGTGCCTTTCCTAATATCCTGTTTGCGTTGTTTTAGAACATTCTTTTCCCTGAGTGAAACTTTCTCTTTCATCAATTTTATATCACAACTGTAACGAAAAGACGCATTATGGCCCCTCGAACATAGAGAAAGGTATTTTGGTAAGATTTATTATAATATTCCAGGCAGACTATCCAACTTTATTTAGTTACAGTAAGAGGTTTGATACATAATGTCAATAAAACAATAACAGTCTATTTCACTAAACTTATTGTATTAAATACTCTTGTTCATTTCATGAACTTAAGAGTTATGTCTAAAACATCCTGTAAATCGTATTCAGTTTCAGTAAAAAAGTGATTTCCACGTACAGTATTATGATTAACATTTAACTTAACAGCAATGCACTTTAGACCTTAAAGACCAATATTTTAATTTTAACTATTCATTTTTGTATTCTTTTTATAGTTTCCAACAAGTTTCATTTACAACAAGTTACATTAAGTTACATTTAAATCTTCTTCAAACATGGAACAGACGTGTAATATGCTCTAAAGCCATTATTTAACAAGAGCCACCGCCAGGCGGGGGCAACGCTCGACTTTTTACTTTTTCTTACCGCAAATATAGAAAGGTTTGAACATATATTAACGTTTCATTTTTATAAATTTAGTTGGTCTGTCTTGTCACATTAGTTTTTTTTTTATATATTTTGTATATATATATGAATAGAAACATTTAGCATATTTCTAAAAATAACAACAGTACGCAATATCTTATAATAGCAACAATGACGCAATTTCTACAATAGCAACAATAACACAATTTCTATAAATAAGCAAAAATAACACAATTTCTAAAAATAGAAAAAAATGACGCAATTTTTAAAAATAGCAACAATGTTGCATTTTTTAAAAATAGAAAAAATGACGCAATTTCTAAAAATAGAAAAAATGACGCAATTTCTAAGAATAGAAAAAAATGACACAATTTCTAAAAAAAATAGCAACAATGACGCAATTTCTAAAAATAAAAAAATGACGCAATTTCTAAAAATAGCAACAATGACGCAATTTCTAAAATTAGAAAAAATGACTCAATTTCAAAATATAGAAAAATGACGCAATTTCTAAAAATAGCAACAATGACACAATTTCTAAAAATTGAAACAATGATGCAATTTTTAAAAATAGCAACAATGATGCAATTTCTAAAAATAAAAACAATGATGCAATTTATAAAAATAGCAACAATTTCTAAAAATAGAAAAAAATGACGCAATTTCTAAAAATAGAAACAATAACGCAATTTCTTAAGATAGCATTTCTAAAAATAGTAAAAAATGACGCAATTTTCTTAAAATATAAAAAATGACGCAATTTCTAAAAATAGCAACAATGACGCAATTTCTAAAAAAAGAAACAATGACGCAATTTCTAAAAATAGATAAATGACCTAATTTCTAAAAATAGAAAAAATGACGCAATTTCTAAAAAAAGAGAAAATGACACAATTTCTAAAAATAGAAACAATGACACAATTTATAAAAATAGATAAATGACGCAATTTCTAAAAATAGCAACAATGATGCAATTTCTTAAAATAGATAAATGACGCAATTTCTAAAAATAGCAACAATGATGCAATTTCTAAAAATAGAAAGAAATGACACAATTTCTAAAAATATAAAAAATGATGCAATTTCTAAAAATAGCAACAATGACGCAATTTCTAAAAATAGCAACAATGACGCAATTTCTAAAAATAGAAAAAATGACACAATTACTAAAAATAGAAAATGACGCAATTTCTAAAAATAGAAAAAATGATGCAATATTTCTAAAAAATATATATATATACGCACACACATTAATATATATTATATATATATATATATATATTTATATATATATATATATATATATATATATATAATCAATATATATGCATGCATATATATATATATATATATATAATATAGTATATGTATTATATATATATATAAATTTGTGTGTGTATATATATATATATATATATATATATATATATATATATATATATATATATATATATATATACACAAATTTATATATATATATAATACATATACTATACAGGATATATATATATATATATATATATATATATATATATATATACCCACACACCAATAAATGCACAAATCTGAGAAAATTCAGTAATATAACCTTCAAGGTCAAGGTCATTAAAGAGCCCAAGCAAATTTGGGTTTGATAACCAACAAGGTCTGGTCCTTAAGAATGTTCTGTTATAATATGAAGTTTATCCCTTCAATAATAGCAAAGTTCCAGTCAGTTACCGCCAAAACAATGAAAATTTCAATAATTTGACCTTTAAAGACAATGTCATTAATGAATGAAGGTCAAGGTCTTTCGGTATATTTTTAACAGTTATCTTTGAAGATTATTATATCAAGTTTAAAGACAATCCACTCAAAAATAACAAAGTTACAGCCAAAAATAGCCAAAAAAATGAAAATTTCAATAATTTGACCTTCAAAGTCAAGGTCATTTATGAGTGAAGGTCAAGGTGTGACTGGTTATTTTTAAGGGATATCCTTGAAGATTATTATGTTCAAGTTTGAGACAATCAATTCAAAAATAACAAAGTTACAGCCAATAACAGCATGAACAAGCAAAAATTGGACTTTTAACCTTGAAGGTCAAGGTCATTTATGGATGAAGGTCAAGGTTAGTGTGGTCTACTGAAAGGTCTTGTCCCAAGGGTTGTTGTTGCCAAGTATGAAGACAATACACCAAGAAATAAAAAAGTTATAATCCAGGTACAAGTTTGTGGACGGCAACGGCAACGGCAATGGCAACGGCAACGGGAACGCCGACCTGACTATAACAATACCTCTATTTTTTTTCCAAAAAAAAAGTCGAGCTAAAAATTAAAAATAACTCATGTTCGGCCCATTTTTAAGAAGTAAATATGTATTCATTTCTGGGGCATAATGTGTGTAAAGACATGTCTTTAGATATTGAATATGTAAGAAACATAGTGTCGGTCCAAGTGAAAACTAATCTGCTTAAAGTAAAAACATAGAAATAAATGGGTTATTCTTAAGTGAGAATGATTGACTTGGTGTTTATCAATGTCGGGAAAGGGTATTGTGACATTCATCTTTTCTATATTTTACATTCACAGTGACATGTTATCATTTTATAGATAGTAAAACAATAGTACATAAAAGCAAACTTGTCATGCACTAATTCAAAAAAAGTTACGATATATAATACAAAACACATTAAATGTTAAACCTGTATATTACTATTACGGTAACGATATTTTCATTTTTCTAAAGCGCTGGAATATGGCTTGACTTTGCCAAAGACTGGGGGGAAAAGGCTGGCGTAAAAAAAACCAAATCTTTTGCTATTATAAGTAAACGAAACTGCTTCTTTAACCGATGAAGATAAATGTATTTACAGCGCTTATAATTCAATGCTAAAATGAAAATCGTAAAAAGTTCCTGTGGCCATCGAGTGGTACACTATTAATGCATTAACTGTTTCATTGCAAGTGTGATAAGGGTGAAATGTAAATCTATAACAAAGTGACTTAATATCAATTTTTTCGTTAAGTAATGCTCAACAGTATGCATGAAATACACATTTTGTCATGACAAAATGTTTAAAACTGTGGAAATAAACAATTACTTTAAAATGTCAGTATAATTTTTTTTATGCTTTAAATGGTATAGATATTTCGCAATTTATAGGTTTTAGAGCAATCACCGTTTGGTAATAGATTAAACCGTATTGCCTTTGGGTTTTGCCTAAACAAATTTAGAAATGCAATTAAAGAAAAGTTTAAAACAAAGAATGGTCTTTGACATGCAATCATGCCATATTTGACCAGACCAAAAGGCGCCATATTCTGTCAAAGATAAAATAATGTTCTTTTATGTCAGCATTTCCTTTAATAAAATTTATTGTCAATAAAGAGAATCGTTCTGTCTAATTATCAATTTACGAATTGCATAAATAATAATTTTCTGTCCATTAACATACATTCTTGAACAAAATTAAATTTCAAACACACAAAATTGCGTTCGTCAAAATGTATTTGATCCATATGAAAGGCGTCCTATTGTTTTAAATAGTGTTTTCTCCTTGAAATGTTCGACATATATATATCATTCACTTATTTTAAACTGAAACTTTACCCCATAAAATGTATATACTATTTAAAAGAATGATTTAAAAAAACATAGGAATCGTAATAATCTCTTCTTTCACTTGAATAATTTCACGAAACTCCAATGACTTGTTTATACAGTTAAGTAATACAATTAAACGACATGTACTACAATTTAACTACATGTACTAGATATACACAAATGTATGAACCATATTATATAATCAAACCTGCCGCTGGCTTCTTTTACAACTATTGATAATTATGATATATATCTTTTTTATTAACCACCTAACAATAACTTCTATAAATAAATTTGATCACGTGACAATAAGAACCGTCAAAACTGTACCTTAGTAGAAAAATTCTAATATATCTGTACCCTGATGAAGGCTATAAAATAGCCGAAACGTAGGTCTTAAATAAAATTATAGAAACCTGACCCACTTTTCCTTATTCTTTTTTATTAATATCATAGCTGTTGAATAACACAAAGGATTTAATGCCTCTGATATTTCTAGTTCTGACATACTGTTGAACATAACTGTCAAATCCAATTTAGCATTTAATTTATATAATAAAGCGCTGCCTAAACAATTAATTGAAATGGAAATTTACCTGTGAGTGTTAACATAAATTTCATTATATAAAACGTTTCCAATTGTAATCAGCAATCCAAGCAACTGTCAGATTGATTCATCTATTACATTGTAAGATTGACTTCATGTCAAGGTATCATATTAATTTTTGCTGACAAGAATTTATTCGAGTATATCGTATAATATCATTATTCAATTAAAGTTTGAATGTGTAGTAATTTGTTGGACACTTGTAACAAAAAATTGTTCTTTCTTTTAAATTGCTGGTTTTTAAGCAGTTTTGAGTGAGAACTACTTTACGTTGCTAGGACTGTTAGGAAATTTTGTGTTGGACCGTGGATGTTAGCTATGTATTTATCTGATCTTGCGTTCAAAAAATACAATAATGTAATCGAAAGTATACTGACTAACCTTTTTATTTAGATTTGTATAATCTATAAAGGATACAAGGACATTTCTGATTGATAGATCTTTTGTAGTTGGCTGTCTGACTATATTATACATCAACGCTTGTGTTTAAAATGGAAAAGCTTCTAAAACGTAGGTTTCATTTTTTATGACCCGATTATCTGGAATCATAATAATAAATCTTCAAATTTATCATTGCTCAGTCAAGAAATGCCTATAACTATATACTTAAAATTAAAGAATGTTAGAGATACATTTATAAATATTCTTAATTTTAGTAAATCAAGTGTTAACTTTTATGTATTTGAACAAAAAACTGTGTCATTAAATTGGCAGAGCTCATGTAGTAGGGGTGTATAACATAAGGAAATGATGGCTTACAGCATCAGATGAATCAATTCTAATTCTATTTTTTACTAATATCACGCAAAAAGGTTTAATTATAAAATAGAGAAAATAAGTATCCCGAAAGAGAACCTAACACGACAAAATTGAAAATGTTGCAGGCTCGGTTTGATTGAGCCTGTTCATGAATGGTACTGGAAAATGCAATTTACTGTCCACGCCCCCTGGCACCTGCTTAAGCAGAAATCAACATTTAACATGAATTGGTACAATTTTGAATTTTGAAACATCCGCAGATATGTTCATATGGCGGTTATCATTGAACCTTCAATGTGACACGTAAGTGCCATTCCATGAAAAGCGGCATATGGTCCCCAAGTAAACAAATACGTGTGCCCTAAACGAGAAAACAATGGCGGAACTAAATAAATGGAATTTCGAAAGGGAATCAGAGGTTATGAAGCCTGCATATCACAGATAAGACGTCAAAAGACAACGTCAAAAGCAGGCGACATATCCTAAGGGTGATTAAACATTATTCAAGTAGGAATATTGGAACCACCCAACTAGAAAATGCCGAAAAGTTGAAACAAAAAATACTACAAGCACAACAATAATGTCGTGCTGAGCTGAACGATCTTCAAGGATCGAAAATATAACATCGTTGATTAAATGTACGGGGAGACTTTTTACAACCGCCACACGGCACAAATAACACGGATGTGGTCATGAAATAGATAAATACAGAATCCCTAAAGAAAAGCATATTTATACAAAAAAATAATTTCTAGACAAGCTGCTTTAGTTCAATTTTGTTTAATCTTGCCCTTTGTTTCTTAAAAAAAATAACAATTTATAATTCCATTGCTAAACAGAAGGACAAAAATAACACAATTTAAGACAGAAAATGAATAACAAACTAAGACATAATCTTATGCCTTGCCATCCTTTTAGTTCTATTTATTGCTGTTGTCTAATCGTTTTACCCCATAGTAGCCTTTCGTTTATTAATAAATGAATAACAAAACATTCTAGTTTTTAAAAAGTATGTTTGGAGAAGCGAATCTTAAATTGACAATTTTACTTTTTCTGATATATATTGAACCAATAATTTAATAATATATTTCTATATTCTAACCCATAATGCTAACTACTTTTCACAATTCAGAACAAAACATAATATGACATTATGCCCCCGAGGCATCATTTTGTTCAATATTGATTTGCAATCCAAGAGACACACTATTTGTCGTCCGAACATACTTTACCAGTCATGTATTACAAACAGCATGAACAAAAACATTTGTATCACCAAAGTTACAATAATTATAAACATACATGTTTGAATAACATTGAAGTTTTCGTACACTTTAAGATAAACACGAGCGATTTTTTTTTTAGATTATCCATGAAAATCATAGCCGATGTACCACATTTAAAGAACATTGTGATCATTTTTAAATCAAGGCAAATAATGTTGCCTACGCTTAATGACATCTTATAATTTTATACTGACGTCAATAGGTGTCACTATAATGAACAAGCAATTGTTTTCTGTGGGAAGATTAAAATGTCAAAATGCTCTTATTACAAATAGAATGCTTAATAAGAAACACGCGGTTTAAATTCATGTTTTATTTTAGAATGATTTCCATACCGATGTAAATATAAAATCATCCTATCAAGCATTTATTGCCAATTAATTGGAAATATCAATAATATAATGGCTATATGATAAAATGAATGTCTGTGTACCGTAACACTTTCTTATAACCTGACTTTGCAATTAAGCTACCTTGATAAAAAAATAAACATTAAAGAACAATGAACCACATCAAAGTTTTAAACTAGATATTGAACCGTTTGCGTTTTACGAAGTTGGAAATATACTAACAATTTTTCTTAATAATAATTATTCATTCCGTCCTAAGCGTGATATGAGTATTTTTATGTTAATATTTATCCTAGTATGTTTTTCTTTATGCAATTCGTCAACAAATACATGACTGTATAGATTCTGTTCAACTGATATTTTCATTTTAAGTTTATTTTTTTTGTTTCAGCGTATCAAAATAAGATGAAATGTTGCAAAGAATAAGTAAATGCTGACATTTTTCTAGAGTTTAATGATAAAATGACACAGTATTTTGAACATCCTTCAACATGTTTTTAGTCGTCACTCATGTTATTGATAAAACGAATTTCAAAAGTCTTTGTTTGTTCACATAAACAATGAAAATTAACATACTTTTTCCATATTTTAAATGTTATCATTTGTAGAGGCTTAAACACCAAAAACGATTCAAATTATTGAATAATCTCGTAGTTTTAAAGCATTAATATAGGAAAAATAAAATGTAGTCATTGGCTTCCACATAGCTTCATCATTAAAGAAATTCCACAGCACCCCTTATATTTAAATGTCCTCGATTAAACGAGATATTGGTCTTTTACATGTTATCAATATTAAAGTTTTAAATTGTTTTAGTTGAACATAGTTACCAGACTATGGATAATAGACTTTTTTTTAGAAACACAAAATGAAATAACAATAAATGATTCACAAAGTTGCGTTGCTACTTATGAGTATTGAAATTGTGTATTTTACTGTTTGATACATATTATTCTATTCTGTTTTGTAAATTTGTGAAATTTCCAAATTTTGATTTATAATATCAAGCTTTGTTTAAGGGTGCGAAGCGTAACTTGTACCTATTTGAAGCGTTCTTTTTTTAGTGAGTCTGTATTTCTTTTTCATTTTGCTCACTGAGGTATCCTGCATGACATATCTATTTCATTGTCTTTAAAACCACTTGCCGCCAGGATGTAAAAGTAAAGACAATAAAATGAAATTGCCTGGCGGACAATTTGATAAAATACCATTTGCAAACCAAAAATATTTATTCATATTGAAAGGCACGTGTGCAATATTCAATTTCAAATTTTTTGTCTTACACAAATCCGCTACATTTTATGACTGACTGTTCAATTTATTTCACAAGTTTGGTATTTCTAATACAATGACAGTTGCACCGTTTAAACTGTATTTATATATATATTAAGATTACTTTGAAATCGTGTGGCCGTGAAACTACTATTCTTAGAGAAAGGTATAAAATAGGAAACCTATCGTTCCATCATCAACCAGACATTCAATTGTAGCAAAATCTGTTCTTGATGTATTACGTGCCATTACTTGGTGACAGTATTGGTCAGTATTATTGTTTGATCAGAACATAGACAGAGCTCGGATAATCAGGTTTCGTCGATTTCAGTAAGGCCAAGAGCTTTAATGTTATATTCGTTACAACAAGTTGCCAACTGATATATAAAGTGTATGTACTGTTTTATTTGACAAACTTATTTTGCTGTTTCTTGTTCATTATAGACTTGACATGTAATCAATCATTTTTGACCAAAAAAAATGTTTAAACATACTGAAATGTATTACATTATTATTTTCCAAATGTTATCCATATTTATTTTTATTTTGATGTGTATATTTGTACTTAAAGTGGCTATTCTGACTCAAATGGGGTATAATTGAAAATTTTAAAGGTTTAAAAAAGCAGTGTTCGAAAATTTCTATTGCGAGGCCGTTTTGAATATTTATTCACAAGACATCAAACTTTTGTATGTACTATTTCTTAAAATAATTTAAATTAAGATACTTTCATTTAGCCATGTTTTATTTCCTATTTGAAATCAGTTAACAATTCTTGAGTTTATCCTTTTAGTAGATCAGGTTCAAACTTCTAATTACTGTTCCTCCTTTTCTGTGAGATATTTTCTATTGTAAATTGCCAGCTTGCAATGAATTAAACATTATAAACATAAGGGAAATGTGGAGACTTAGTAATATCAAAGTGATTAATTTCCTTTGGGGCTAGACAAATGTGTTACTCTTTCAGCAAAAAATAACCAAAATTAGGTCAATAAAACCTGTTCAAAATGTCTAAATATAGGACGATTTGATATGATGTAATTTTCCTCTTGTCAAATACTTATTAGACTACTCTTTTCGCAGAAAGTAAAAGTGAAGTTATTTTTACGAAGGTAGTATTCAAACTGATTTGAGTAAAAAAGGCGTTCTTACGAAATTAAATCACATCAAAGAAATGTTGTTTTTTCGTTTTTGTTTTTTTTTGTTGTTGTTTTTGTTGTTGTTGATTTTTTTTCAAAACAGCTTCTGTATTTTATGTATCCTGTTACGGTTTTCAAAAGTTATTACTTGTTAAATAAGACTTTCATTGCTCAATTCTGATTTAGTAATAAATGCATTCATAGTTTTTATTTAGTTTTTTTGTTAGAACGTTATGTATAAACTTCATCACAAATACGTTGAAAATAATGCTGAAAATTATTTAAGTCTAAAGTATTATTCTTTTTCCTTTTTTCTTCAAATTACGTATTTGTCTTTTGGAAATTAGTACAATCATGATCCTTTATTGTTAAGTACTGACGCCTCATACAACCGTGTTTACGTTTTGCCTTATCAAAAACCAAATAAGTGCCATTTTTGTGATAAGCATTCAAATACTCTTTTCAATCCAGTACTGATTAACAAGATTTTAAAAACCACTGTCAATTTTTTCCTTTGTGCAGAAAAGTTAATAGAATCTATATGAAACATTTTTGCTAAACGGCGTTCACATAATAACTTTCAAATATTAATATATAATTATTTTTTTTGCACTTATGATACTCATTCTTTGTTATAATTATGATGGAAACGTTGTGAACATTTTTTTCTTGCATGTCTCAACAAAATTATGAGTCAGTGATAGTTTCAAGTGTGTTTACAAAATACTAAAGATTTACAAAGTAAAGCTATTCTAAAAAGTTAATGCAGACAAACACACTCACATTGAAACTAATATGTTATATTGAAAGTTAAATTGTATTCTTAATATTTTTTATTATTATTTATTTGAAACAAAGGTTGAACATATATGTATTTTCTCTTTAAAACACTAAAGGGCTATATTCAATAGGGAAATCATACGATTACAGAGAAATGAAAAATCTTGTATATATTTTTGCAAATAAAAGCAAGAAAACAATAAAATATTCTCATCAAAAGTTAACGGTCTTTTTACAAGGAAAATTGCCAATAATAAGAAAGAAACAGAATACTGATAATTGATATATATGTAAAACGACGATATGATAATGTATTTTTGTGTGTTTGCCATCAAAGTCTAACATTTGTTTATGGAATCGAAGATTAAATCTCTTTGTTTAAGCTGTTGGAATATATTTTGAAATGTTGTTTTGAAACGTTGTTTTGAAACAAACTGATCATGTTACAAAGACCAACTTATTTTATTCATATATTTCAATAGAAAGAAGAAATGAATAGAAAAAATAAAAGCAAGGTCTGATGGTTTGAAGGCAATGAAACAAAAGTATGTATGCAATAATTGCAGATGTAGTGTAATTCTTGCTGTTTACTGTTCTCAGGAGGTGACCCCTTTTTTCGTGAAGTATGTGCAATCAACTGTAAAGTAAGAAGTTTTGTATGTTTGGTTTCTTGTCGTTTCATTTATAGATATGTAAATCCATGACGTTTCGGTAGGTAAGTATTGTGACCCCTTTCTTATATGTAATTCATTTTCTCAAAATGTAAGGTTTTAAAAAAATGCAATACTTTAAACAAACGTAATTTCGGGATAAGATTATATATAGATGGTATGAATATATAAGAAAAAAGTCTTAAATATAATAATATTTAGAGATAATAAACGTATAACTCATCAAAATATTTCCTGAATTTTGTATTCTGAATTTGATATCATTTATTACTATGCTAATATGCATATTTCTACGGTAATATGCATAACAAAGCTGATTTAATTGTTAATTTGATATCAGATCACTGCTACTGGAAAGGTCTTCTGGAGATTCCCATGAAGGAGCGTTTGAATTATGACGCCATTACATCTAAAATGTTATATAAATCGCTGTTCGATATCGTTTCGTAAGGAATTTATCAGAGAAAAACATTATTTTGAGCACGATTGATTCCACTGAGAGTTAATAAATTAAAAGCAGACCAGAACAGTTACACGTGATGTATTGCTTGCAAATCATTTAGTAAGAATTTCATTATTGCTCCCTTCAAGACAGAATCTTAAACATTCTTTGTAATTTGTCCGTCTGTTCGTTCTTATGTGCGTACATTTTGTACATCCGGCCGTGTCACATTGACGAGAAGAACATGACCCTAAATATATTTTTTTATTATAATTTTTAAACATGAACATGTTTTGGTTGCATCTCACTGTGTAAGGGTGCAGTTAAAGGGGGAAATACTGACCATAAGTCATAAACTGTTTGAGGTATTAAACCTACAAAGGTGGATAATATGTTCAGTTTTAATATAATGCATGGTGCTAGTTATAATTCACTTAATGATTTTTGAGTAATTGCCCCTTGTTCTTTATACTTAGAAAATGCCTCCTCTTTTGGTACCTCTACGTGGTGAGGAGGAGTAACATATGTCCGTTATGGAGGTGCGCTGCTGTGCGCCTGTATGACGGACATATGGCCAACACCCAGACTGCCTGTTTGCCGTGGGCAGCGTCCCGTAACCTAGAAAAGAGGGTCCTGGTAGTTGAGGGATACCAAGGGATCTCCAGTACTCCCAACACACTGCTTTGGCCTCTGATTTAGGGTAGACGGGTGGCCAAGTGAGCCCGGCTTTTTGGTCAATCGGCTGGTCATGCCTTGCACTTGGATATATATTTCTAAATCAATTGCAGATTTCATTGAACTTGCACGGTCCCGAAATGAATACAATTCAAAGCACATATTTTGATTCCTACTTGTGATTCTAGTATACCTTTCAACTCCTACTAAAACTGTAATTATGGGTGCCGTTATATTACAACAATCTTTCACATTTGCATTATAAATACATTATAACATATCCGAGAAGGCGGTGGCTAATGGGCTAATTGTGTAAATTGTAATTTTTTACAATCTATACGAGTATATCTCTCTGCTAGCCTTGTTCTGCGGAGACTGGATATCCGTCTCCATCGCACATCCCCATGTTGGAGTCCGAGGTGGCTGGGGAACCCGGGAGACGAATTTTTCATATATTTATCATGGATTCCCAAACCAAAAAACGAAAGTCGCAAGAAGATTCAATTTGTAACGATTCAGTTGATGGATGTTTTCCCTGTTTTCTGATAATTAAATCAATCAGCTCAAAATCACTAACTGAACTTAGCCCTTTCATTATAGAAAAACAACTTTCAGCTTTAATTGGTACGCCTAAATCTGTCAAGAAACTCCGCAATGGTGGACTCTTGATAGAGGTAGAGCAAAAAAAAAACAAGCAGAAAATATTTTGAAATGCACAACCTTCTTCACTATCGATTCAACTGCCACGCCTCACCAGTCTCTGAACTCCAGCAAGGGCGTTATCAAATGTGCTGACCTTGCTGGAATGGCAGAGAATGATATTGCTGAAGAGTTAAAATCGCAGCAGGTTTCAAACATCAAGCGCATTTATTCTACAAGAGATGGAAATAGAATGCCAACGAATAGCCTTATAGTTACATTCTCTACACCCATTATTCCATCATCGATTCGAGTAGGTTACCTTAAAGTTCGCGCTGTGGTTTACATTCCAAACCCAATGCAATGTTACAAATGCTTCAAATTTGGTCATCATGAATCAAATTGTGCAAGGCAGACTATTTGCCGCAGATGCCGTTCAAACCATGACAAAAATGAGACTTGTAACGTCCCTGTCAAATGTTCCAACTGTGGAGGAGAGCATTACGCCACCTCCCCGTGATGCACATTGTGGTTAAAGGAAACAGAAATTCTACGTCAGAAGTATACGCAAAATATTTCCTTTCAAGATGCACGAAAGCTTGTTGAATCACAAGGACCAAAACAACTGTCGTATTCAGCTGCATTTACAAAGTCTGTTAAGATGGTTGACTCTGCAGTACAGGTCAACTTATGCCAATGCCCCCCAATTAAGTTACCATTACCTTCAAAGCATACAGCTTCACAAAGTAAGCAGTCTACCTCTGTGCAGACTCGTCACCATTGAAACCGCAAGCAATCAAATAGCATCTTATGAGAAAGTTATTCAAAAACAATCGCCTAAAGAGCGAATTGTCATCACAGATCGGTTGAAAAAAGCAATGCGGAACCCGATCAACACGGAAAATCGGTTCGATCCACTTCACGACACCCAATTGATGGAGGATGAGGATCTATACCTCTCCCCTCCTCCAACTCCGAATAGCAGAAGTCCAATAAAGTTTCTTAAATGATATAAATTTTCTTTAAAATGGATAATAGAAATCATTCTATCCTACAATGGAATTGCCGTGGTCTAAAGTCAAATTATAATGATCTACTTTTACTATTATCAAAATTATCTCCAAATGTGTTGTGTCTTCAGGAGACCATGTTATCTCCTAAAGACAATATCTCTATAAAAGGTTATACACTATATAACTATATATGCACTAGTAACGCCAGAACATCAGGTGGTACAAGCATTGCTATCGCAAATTGCGTTCCACAAAAAGAACTAAAACTTAATACAAGATTACAAGCCACAGCTGTGCAGGTGACCTTACATCGACCTCTAACAATTTGTTCTCTATACCTTTCTCCAAATATAACGGTAACAAGTGATGAACTTGAGAGTATTGTTCGACAATTACCATCACCTTTCCTTCTCATAGGCGACTTTAATGCTCATCATCCTATGTTGGGCAGTACATCTACAAATAACAAGGGTAATATAACTGAAAAATTGATAGATAACTTTCAGATTTGTTTATTAAACAATCGGTCACCTACATATTTACATCCAGCTACAGGTGCATTTTCTTGCATCGACCTCTCGATTGTCCACTCTGCTATATTCTTGGACTTCGATTGGAAAGTGTTAGATGACCAGCACGGCAGTGATCATTTTCCATTGTAACTTACATCAAATGACTCTATACCAGATGAAAGACGTCAATTTTTTAAATTTAAGAAAGCAGATTGGGAAACATTTTCTAGGCTCTGTTCCATTGATCTAACAAAAAATGAATTTAATTTCACTTCTGCTGATATAGCTGAAACTTTTTCTTCAGCATTACATACTATTGCCTGCAAAGTTGTTCCATTAACAAAAATAATAGTAACAAAATCAAAAAGCCATTGTTTAACGATGAATGTAAAAAAGCTGTTCGCATACGTAAAGCTTCACTAAAAAAGTTTGAACATCGCCCTACAACAGAAAACCTTGAAAATTATGGAATATTTAGAGCTTAAGCTAGAAGATCAATTCGTTTGTCTAAATGCAAATCCTGGCAATCATATGTTTCAAATATTAATTCAAATACTTCTATTAAGAAAGTCTGGGATGCAGTACGGAAAATAAATGGTAAGTATAAAAAGAGTCCAATTGTTCACTTAAAAAACTGGTGATGGCCAATATGCCAAAACAAAAACGGATATTGCAGAAACTTTGGCTAAAACATTTGAAAAGAACCCTTCTTCAAACAATTATTCAAATAAATTTCAACAACACAAATGTAAAGCTGAGAAAGAACATATTAATTTTACTTCAAGAAATGACGAAGACTATAATTCCCTTTTCTCTATTTACGACTTAATTTATTTAATTAAAACTGCAAAAGACAGTGCTGCAGGCCCGGACGAAATTTACTACCAGTTTCTTAAACACCTACCGCCCCAATCTCTTGACTTGCTTCTTGAAATTTGGGTTTCATGTGAATTTCCTAACACTTGGAAAAATGTGTTGGTTATTCCTATCCCTAAACCTGGAAAAGATTCAACTGACCCTACAAAATATCGCCCAATTTCACTGACAAGTTGCCTCTGCAAAACATTCGAAAGAATGATAAATAATCGGTTAGTTTGGTATCTAGAAAATAATAAAGAATTATTACTAATTTTCAGTCAGGTTTTCGTTAACAGCCAAGTACAAACGATCATCTTGTACGACTTGAAACTTTTATTAGAGAAGCCTTTGTAAATAAACAACACCTGGTATCAATTTTCTTTGATCTTGAGAAGGCTTACGATACTACTTGGAAATATGGTATCCTAAAAGATCTAAAGGATGCTGGACTTAAAGGCAGACGTCTTCTTTTCATTTTGGATTTTTAAACGATAGGCACTTTAAAGTAAGACTTGGTTCAACTTTTTCTGAGGATCACCAACAAGAACAAGGTGTTCCTCAAGGAAGCATACTTTCTGTTACACTTTTTGGCCTTAAAATAAACAATATTGCTAGCGCTCTTACACCAGGCATAGATTGTTTTCTATATGTAGACGATTTTCTTATCTGCTATCGATTGAAAAGTATGAGAACAATTGAACGGCAACTTCAACAAAATTTAGATAAAATTCAGAAGTGGGCAATAGAAAATGGGTTTAAATTTTAAAAGTCAAAAACTCAATGTGTTCATTTCTGCCGATTGCGAAAACAACATAATGACCCTGAACTTTACATATCTGATTCTGAAATTCCAGTAGTTGATGAAACTAAGTTTCTAGGAACTATATTTGATAAAAAACTTTTATACCACATATTAAACATTTGAAAACTAAATGCCTAAAAGATTTAAATTTACTTAAGGTTTTATCAAGTACAAACTGGGGATCAAATTCTTCCACATTACTGAAATTATACAGATCAAAATTAGATTATGGTTCTGTAGTATATGGGTCCGCAAGAAAATCATATCTTCAAATGCTAGATACCATACACATCAGGGTTTACGTTTAGCTTTAGGTGTTTTTCGCACTTCACCTGTAGAAAGTCTATATGCGGAAGCTGGAGAACCATCGCTTTATCTTCGTCGTAAAAAACTATCACTTCAATATGCAACTAGAATTTCATCTAATAGGAAAAATCTAGCTAAAAATATTATTTTCAAACCAAGTTATACTGAAAAATTTGTTAGCAAACCAAAGGAAATTAAACCATTAGGCCTTCGTTTAAAAGATGATTTAGATAAACTTAAAATTAATCCAGACAGTATCCTTCAAAATGACGATGAGGATGTTCCACCTTGGACTTATAATTCCCCGGAAATAAATATTAACCTTTCGAATATAAAAAAAGGCATCAAATTCACCTGAATATTTCAAAGAGAAGTTTCTAGCAATTAAGGAAAAACATGAAGATTTTATACATATTTATACGGACGGTTCAAAAGAAGGTTGCAAAGTAGGTGCGGCTGTGTTTGAAAATAATTTTCATCTAGTATGTGGTTACCAGATAATGCATCAATTTTTACTGCTGAAGCAAAAGCTATCGATTTAGCATTGTCATACATAGCACAGCATACCCACGATAAATTTGTGATATTTTTCTGACTCGCTTTCTGTTTTAATATCCATTAAAAATAAAAAATCTGACAATATCATGGTAAAGAAACTTCTTTTGCGATTTCATGATATACTAAAAACAAAATATGTTAAATTATATTGGATTCCAAGCCATGTAGGAATACGAGGAAATGAAAAAGTAGATGCTTTAGCTAAACAATCATTAAATTTTCAAAAAACTGACTTATTGTTACCTGCTTGTGATTTTAGACCGGCTATAAATAAACTCGTATCATCTGAATGGAAAGCAAATTGGGACAATGCCTTTTTTAATAAACTTCACGATATAAACCCATCTCTTGATATGTCACCATCTCTATCTCTGTCAAACCGCCGTGATCAAACAGTTCTTCTTCGATGCCGAATTGGACACACTAAAATTACCCACTCTTATCTCCTCACAAATGACAATGCCCCTTTCTGTGTAGGTTGTAATGAAAATTTTACTGTCAAGCATTTTCTTCTTGAATGTCATGATTGTTCACAGGCCCGTAATAGATTTTATTCTGTAAATTCACTCAAAGAACGTTTTAATACAATTCCATCAAAAAAAAAAATTGATTATTTAAAAGAGATAAACTTGTATTCTAGGATCTAATTGGCTCATTTCTATTGTCATTTACAATGTTTTACATAATATTTTAAGCCTATTATAGCATTCGGCACGATATTGCCAGTTATGTGTTGACGTGCCGTAAATATCCAAACAAACAAACAAACTTAGAAAATGCATAAGTTATGTCAGGACCTTAAAATCAGAGAAAAATTGAGAAAAAACCTCCAGATATATAGTTTACCAGAATAATCCCCCTTATTTTACAACATATTAAGCAGCATACTAATTTTTAATCTTGCATATTTAACATGATTTGAGTAATGGGCAGCTATATTTAAAATTTTGCACGACGACAACATCGACGGCAAGCGATAATAAAAGCACAATATTTACTTCAAAATAGATGAGCGTAAATGATGTATATAATCTGCATACTGTTATCTGTAATAAATATATAAAATATTTTCAATGTTTTGTTATAATATATTGGTATTTTTTTTTTTAGTATATTTGTTGTCATTGCAACCCGATGTTTCAACATAGAAAAAAAAGACTTGCATAATCTCCATACTACCGTCTATAATATTATGTTTTAAAAATATTTTCAGTACTCCCAGGGTTATCATATTATATTATATGCTTCACTCTGTGCGGTAAATCGGACTGGCAGACGGAGAAACAGACATATGGACCTATAGTCCATTCAGTTAAAAAGGTTGGGGACTAGTGTTACAATTTGCTCGTGCTTTAACCTAGAGTCAATGAAAAATAAATTTAATGAAGACAATCTCCTATCAAGCGAATGGAAAAAAGAACAATATACATACTTATAGCTGTGTTTACAGTTGTTAAAAGACAAAATATACCACGGAAATGATAACAATTGTCTTACTTTAGAAATGGCAAACTTGACTAGTTTAACGTTTGAATTATACTTTTCAAGCATGTAAGGTGGTAATCACATGAGGGATGTGGCTCTGAAATTGATTTTTTTTATCATAAAAGTAGCAAAATTTAAATATTTTATGTTTCAGGTGCGTGACGTAAGTCATATCCTACTGTGATAAAATTGCTATAATAATCTAGGAAGTTTGAATGTTATTGACGCCAATGGAGAACCTGTAGTGTAAACATCAGCTGTATCGAATGTATTTACTCAATACCACTTTGTATCTGGCATACTTTCTCGGTAGAAAATTGATTACGTTTATTCTTTAATAATGTTTACTTAAAAAGGTTTTCGCCGTTAAGATTAAGTTATTATCACGAACTTTTAACTACCCTTTAATTAGGAGAAATCTTTAGTGAGTTTCTTTGTTTCATATGACACTTTAAAAGGTGATGTTGATGTTTTTCGTGAAACCATTAAAGACACGTAGTTACACATTAAAATAAGATTTTTTTTTTGAAATGCTAAACTCGCAAACGCAATCATTTAGGTATCTATTTGATTGGGAAAAAAATGAAATGTAAGACGCATCTGAAGATTATTTAATCTACATAATATTAGTTTTTGCTGTTTAATAATGTATAGTGATAGCAAGCCACATCTTATAAATATAATTCTTTTCCAGTTTGTACAAATCGGGTGTGTTAAATGCTATTTAGTTGCATGATTACAATAAATTGTTAGTTTTATGTGAAAGTCACAATATTATTTCAATACAAGTTCAAAGTTAAAACTTGCTCAATATATTATAATTATTATGAAGACACCGGTATAAAACTATAAAAATCCATTACAAATAACAAAACAAAAACCAAAAAAAAAAAAAAAACACACAACAGACAAACAAACAACAAAAAAACACAACATATTATTATAATTATAAATTGTAAAAGTATATAGATAATTATGTTTTATCTAAAATGCAAGCAAGGACTCCATATTCATTTAGGCAGGAGAATAATAAATCATATTTAAGTGCACTCCCTCCTCTCGTAGCTTTATGTACAATATCTTGCAAATACATAAGCGGATGGTCCTGATAACACACCTGGGTCACCTTGATGTATTTATAATTCAACTTTTTAACGGAAAATCCTTGTAACAGTTTACCGTATAACTTTAAAATTACAATATCTTTTAAAAAATTCTGGAAACAAAGTGATCCCTCGGAAGCATTAATCACAACAAAATAACATAAGAATTGCAGACTCGGTTTGATTGAGTCTGTACATGAGGGATAATGAATAAGTGCAACATCCCTCACGCCCCCTAGCACCGGCCATTCCTACTAAAAACGCACCATTTAAAATTGTTGTAATCCTTTAAAAAACACATCAATTTAACCTTTCCAGACCCAATAATGTGTAAATCGAAACGTATGATAGTTACAAAATAGTGTCATTTTCTTTATTAATAAGTAACTAAGCAAAAATACTTAGAATTGTAATTTGAAATTCAAGGAAAATCTATTCCTAATAAATACTAAACTATACTCAAAACATCTGGACTACAATCAGTAGATTCATCGTCATTTGTTAATAAAAGTTCTTTATGTATGATATGTGCATTTGTTTGGGAAAGGTGATGCCTAGGCATGTCTGACTTGTTCAATCATCTTACGTAAGTCACATCGCACAAAAAGCTAAACGATCACATAAAAATGATCATTTATTTTGTCATGTAGAAATAATCATTGATTAAAAAATGTAATTATATCTTCGTATATTAATTGTAAAATGACGATTGGACGTAGAAAAGAGATAAATCTGGGTAGATCTGCGACGGGAAAAAAAATTAAACTAAAAGGTACTTGTTCTTCAGGAATGAATTAACGTAAATTAGAGAACGTGTGGTCATTTACAGCTTGTACTATGTAACGTTTAAGGTTACCGAGCCCATCATTCAGAACAATGACATTGTGATTATAAACTATTTAGAACAAGCTGTTTCTAATTAACACGGATGTCGTGAAGACACAAATATCTTGTTATCTAGAGTAACCGGCGAAAGATACATGTCAACAATTTATACGTTATTGACCTTGCTTCAAAGAATATACTGCGCACATATTTTTACCTACAAATATGTCAAAGATTCAGCAATATTTTTTTCTTCTTTTTTTCAACTATGATATTGAAAGAATATGCTCCGATAAATTAAACCACTTACGTAATTTTAAGAAAATGATTTTGCCCAACGGGAGAATGCAGAGTTTGAGAGATTTTTATGTTTTTAGTTATCTGTCGTACATCAATCATATAAATTAAAGTTTGGATTTTAAGTTTTCATGACTTATTTTCGAGCAATACGTTATTTCCTCATCAGATTTCTGCACTTCTACTCAGTGAAATCTGTCTACCTACATAGTTTTATGTTGATACCTTTCATAGTTTTCCAATTATTTCCTGGACAAAGTTAAAAATGTAAAAATGAACAAAGGGCAATAACTCCAACATTAGGATAGGTGACGGTTTTTCATTTCACATTTACTCAGTGATATCTATCTCCCTACAAAGTTTCAAGTTGATGCACTGTATAGTTCTAAAATTGTATCCAGGACAAAGTCAAAGTGTAAAAATGAACAAGGGGCAATAACTTCAAAATTTAGGATGAGAGGGTTATGGTTCTTATTCACTGCACATGTATTGAGTAAAATGTTATACCTTAAATGTTTTTAGTTCATATTTTTATTGTTCACGTCAAGTAAAGCTCCGGACAATGTTCAAAGTGCAAAAATGAACAAAGGGTAATGAGACAAGGCAAAGTTATGGTTCTTTTACACTGAACTTCTACTAATTGAGATATATCTACCTATATAGTTCCGTTTATACTCTTTGTCATTTTAGAGTTACGTCCTGGACTAAGTTCACAGTGTAAAATAAAAATGGATGCTTACTCCAAAATAATTAAGGTCGTCAGATTTACGATTTGTTTGCATTGCACTTATTCTCAATAAGATCTACCTACCTACAAAATGTGAATTTAATTTCTCTTGTTCATTTTGAGTTTTGTCCCGGACAAGAAATCTGCAACGGACCGACCGAGCAACTTACTCATGTATTCAAATTGAATGAATTAAGTCCATTAAGTATGCGTATAAGTATTATTTTGGAAACAAGATTAGCTTGTGTATAAATTCGTCTAGCGGCCTGTCAAAACAGCATTAACGTCGTTTATCTTAAGATACTGATGGCAATTTAATTAAGCAGAAAAGATAATCTCACACAAAGTTTTACTATGAATCCATTCATTTAATCCAATACTGTCTCAAATGACAGTCCCATTCATTTTTGAGATATGCTGTTTAATTGAACTCAAAATAGTATTGAAAATTCAAAAATGTATAACATAGTGTAAGTAAATTGTTCAATACTTAACAATAAATGAAAAGAAGAACTGTATTTGATCTAGGAATTTCCTTAAACAGAACCAAAAAAGATAAAAACTGTTCATTAAACGAGAATAATGAGAAGAATTTCAATTGTTCTCGTAAATGGAAGTAGCATTGTTTAGTGCCCTCCGCCTTTTCGAAGAAAAAGGGGGATATAGTAATAGGCTCCGTCCGTCTGTCCGTCACACTTTCGTGTCTGGTCTATAACTTTGTCATTTATTAAAGGAATCTGAAATAACTTGGCACAAATGTTTGTTATAATAAGACGATGTGTCATTCCCAACAACCAGACCCCTACCTCCAAGGTCAAGGTCGTACTTGCTTATTCAAGGTCAACATTGTCTATTTAATGGTATATGTTGTGTCCGTTCCATTTTGTAAATATTGCCACAATTGTTCACAATAATGGGACGATGTGTCATGCGCAACAACCGGTCACATACCTCCAAGGTCAAGGTCAAAGATTAACATAGCCTATTACAAGGTATATTTTGTGTCCGGTCCATAACTTTTTCATTTATCAAAGGAATCTGAAAAGAAGAACGTTGCATATTTTAATTGATGTGATAAATAAAAAAAAATCTTACATATACATCAATTTCATAAGATACTATGCCATGTTCTAGAATGCATTTAATAGCATCAATAAGGAAGACAATAAATCCTAGCCCTAATATATTGTTTATCATCACAAAAATGGTGGCGAGACTAGTAACAAAGTATTTTTTATTTGTTAATACAAGGCAAGGTCTGTCAAACTAAAAATTTAATACGCATCATTCTCCAATGAAGACGTCAGTTTTGCATTAGCATATCATCCTAAGATCGCGAAAGGGAATTTTTTTTCTAGGTTTACTATGTGTTATTGTAAAAAATATTGGTTTTTCCTGTGAATACCTTATTAATAATGGCTATACATTTAGCCAAAGGTATTATAATTCCATGCAACGATGTTGTGTTGTTAAAATACTAATTTTTCTATAATCAGAGCTCATTTTCCAGTTGTTCCTACGCATATACTGCTTTCCTTTTTGAAACACTGTACTAGTTTTATCACGTGCACACTTGTTTTCATTTGCGTTAGACTATAACACTTAATAAAGAATCATAAAAAGGTATGTATCTTTTAAATGGTACACCACCTGCGATATTCAGCGTTCTAAAAGAGTTAAGCGGAAATCTCAAACGAGAGTGACATATTTCGTTACTTTCCTGAAATTAATCTGTGTATCTGATTTGCCAGAACAAATTATGGTTTCTTGATCAATGGTAACAATAAACTGTCAAGTTAAATCCTGAAGCCATTGTAATTTATCATTTTATATGGATTTTTCTTTGAAAGGCGATAACTTAAACTGTATTTTTTAATCAAATAAATGTGTTGTTTTTCCCTTAACCTTTTGGGGTTATTCAATAAAATTGCATACTATAGCAAACTAAACCATTTATGATCAAAGCATTTTTCTCTCAACAGGCGAACAAAAGTTGCTCCCATGGCTGGAGCAAATTCGTGTTAAAGATTCAGTCTTTGTTTTGTACCAAAAAACAATTTGAATAATATCAATTTTGATTTAGAAAGATTCTTTTTTTCACGTATTTTACTGTTTAATATTCGACTTCATTAATGAATTTCGATCACATCAAAACACATTTAAATAATAATTAGGAAAAATATTGATGCTTTGGTTTACTATTTGGAGTTCTAACATTTTGCAGATATATAATTCACAGTTTTTAGACAGATAAAATAAGCTCCTGGGTATTTCGCAAACAAATGTAATTAATACATCAAGGTTTAAACGTATTCAATTTTATAACTGGAAAAAAGTGTTATATTTCCAGATTTCGAAATATTATCACTCGTAAAATGTAAAGTATAAAGGATGTATTTGACCATTACCCTCCTGAACCGAAAGTGTCTTAATCACCAGAATAAATACAGTCTAGCAAACGTTACTGTGCTGTCTGGCAAGTTTCTATACTTCTGAATAATTTTTTATACTGATGAACATATTATTTTTATCTGAATATCATTAAACTTGATACTGGAAGCTTCCATGTATAGAACCCGAAACATTCCTTGTAAGAAATACAGCCTATTTCGCTTAAATTAAAACAAATAAAACCAAAATTATGATAAGGAAAATACAGGTATTATTTTTTCATCGGTTGTCTTGCTAATTATCAACAAAACTTAAAATAACAAAATAATAGTTACAATTTTGATAATACTTTTTACTGTTGTATAATACTTAGGAAATGTTATTTAAACACGTACTGGTAGAATAACATTAAGTATCTTCTATTCATATTCATTCACAGACAACACATGTTAGGTGCTAACCTAAGTTTTTCTACTTTTGTTCAAACATTAGTCACACTAAATGTCTTTCAAGTCTGTTAAAAGAGCAGAAATATTTAAACACCATGTAGTTATTTCGTAGTATTAAGAGAAAATTCCCATGCTTGTCCATTGTATTCTACATATGTTTGAATGGCTATTAATAAATCGCATGTGATTTTGTTTTATTTTCGTTTGAAGAAAAAGATAATTTTATTAAGTCTATGGTCACATTCTCAATGTATGATAGGCCATCAGTAGAAGCCTTAACCCAACAGAACACAATTTGATATACATGTTTAAAACTAAAAACCCAATTTTTTGTTTGTTTGTTTGATTGTTTCTTGTTTGTTTTTTTTTCTGAAATGTTGATATGATTAAAGATGAATGTCCTAACAATTGTGCAGAACATTGCATTAAATTAATTATTGATATTGCCAATAGAGATAACAACAATCATTTCTAAAAATATCCAAACGATTGAAAATATCAATAGCTGTTATGGTATATATAGAATACCTGCTTATTACTGTTTGTTTGGAGAAAAAAAAAGAAAAAAAAACAAACAAAAGCGTGCTTGCCAACATGAGAATTGGCTTCCAACATTCATCTAGTCGTTGTCCTTTTTTAGTCTTTTAAATTTTTAATCAAAAGAAAACAACCACGATAATGATGTTTAATGTGTGCTAATATTACAAAACTGTATTTGATCTAGGAATTTCCTTAAACAGAACCAAAAAAGATAAAAACTGTTCATTAAACGAGAATAATGAGAAGAATTTCAATTGTTCTCGTAAATGGAAGTAGCATTGTTTAGTGCCCTCCGCCTTTTCGAAGAAAAAGGGGGATATAGTAATAGGCTCCGTCCGTCTGTCCGTCACACTTTCGTGTCTGGTCTATAACTTTGTCATTTATTAAAGGAATCTGAAATAACTTGGCACAAATGTTTGTTATAATAAGACGATGTGTCATTCCCAACAACCAGACCCCTACCTCCAAGGTCAAGGTCGTACTTGCTTATTCAAGGTCAACATTGTCTATTTAATGGTATATGTTGTGTCCGTTCCATTTTGTAAATATTGCCACAATTGTTCACAATAATGGGACGATGTGTCATGCGCAACAACCG